>NC_056602.1:426182-428682 GCF_018340385.1 Cyprinus carpio | reverse complement strand
TGAAGGAGATCAGACTGCAATATTATTCATTCAGATTATTAAACTTTTACCCACAATTCTAAACAAGAATAATAATAAATCATCATAATTTAACCATCTGTTCTTCAAGTGTTTTGGGTGGATACTGTTACATTCAACATGTTATGATGATGATGATGATGATGAAGGTCAGTGTAAGATCAAATATGTTGCACCACATGATTTTCCCATTGAAATCCTTAATTAGAACTCTCGGTTCCACTTTTTGAGAATAGACCTGAAAATGACATTTCCAACTTAAACTTTTATAAATGTTTAATGCTTTGGACCACAGACTTAAGGTTAGTCTCTTTTTAAAGCAGACACTTGGCAGATTGTTGTAGAAGTGAGAAAATTTATAAAGATTATAAAACAAAAAAGTTATGGAAGTTTAAATCTATGAAAATATTAAATGTAATAATTTAAATATTTAAATTGTATATAAAATATATATTTTACAAAACATGTTTTACTCCAAAACTGCTAGAAAATCAAAACCAAAATACTGAACAAGTTATGTTCCAAATTTGAGGTTGATATCTCAAAATTGAGTTTTCAGTGAGATTTTGTTTGGCCGTAGTACCACGCTGTTCCACTAGATGACCATCAAAGCCCATTAGTAACCTAATTAGTAACCTAGGGTGCCTTCATTTCCATAAATGGTTTGAGTGATCTGAAACATGTTTTTCCATACTTTTCTCAATATTTATGAAGTAGACATCACAATCAGAAGTATTAAGGGCAGTATGGCAGTATTTGATTTCAATTCAACCTCAAAAAACATGCTTAGAGAACTCTGGACTTGCGTTATAGTATCTGTTGTTTTTTCTATGTTCAAAACACTTTTAGACCTTTTTTTTCTCAAAAAATAGAATGGATGTTATCTTTTGAACACTCTCCATGAAAATTAATAAAGATTTTTACAGATTTTTCATGATTTCACATGTGCATCACTATTTCAAAATAAAGGTCAGAACGCACGCTCTGACTCTGATGCATACTCTTCTTGCATATTAATAAATTACAGTTGCTCTGTAAAATAGTTCAAAAATCAGTCACCAAATATTAAAACTAGAGTCTTTACATTTTCCAACAATATATAGTTTTTCAAGATTACTTTAGGTTCAGACTAAGATATTACTGTTTAAAACATGTAATGGCAAGTGGGCCCACCGGTGGACAACAGTTAACAGGTTAGATGACGCAGATGAACGTGTAAACATCAGGAAATACTGATGAACAGAGTCTGTTTGTACATGATTATACAGAATTTTATGATGTTAGTCATTCAAATATGACATTAGGATGATCAAACATTATTGCTCAAGAGGAATGGCACAGCACAAAGTTCAGGAAAAAGATTACCTGTGTTTCATATGCAGTTAAAACCCCAACCCTAACCCAATCCCAATCCAAGTAGAATTTAATTTCAATAAAAGACACATTTAGATAGAATTTGATTTTTAATTATATTAATGTAGTGGTGATGAATGAGAAAATGCACACTGATATTACGATTAACAACAAATGATTTGACTAATTTTGCATTACTCCCTAAACAGAGTAAAAATCTCATGTGGATATATCATACATTCTTTGGCAATACACTGTTGCCTGTCATGCCAATAAAGTTATTTAAAATTGCATTGTATTGAATTGATATCATTGGAATCAGGTTTGCTTCACAGACTCTTGAGAACTCATTCTGCTGAAAACATTACAAGCTAAAAACAGGCAAACTCTCACTGTAATTATCGGAAGTTTGCAGACATATGGCTCAGAAATACCCAGACTATCTATACAGCTGCTTTTATATAAAACACACTCACAAACACACACACACACACACACACACACACACACACACACACACTCGCTGTGGTCTGAAGGGCTTGTTTGTGGTGTCTGCTGTGATGCCGGATACCAGAGCTTAGGCCACATCAGACCACTGCACCACATGAACTCTCTCTGTCTCTCTCTCTCTCATTGTCTCTCTGTCTCTCTCTCTCTCGTCTCTGAAGGCTGTTAGTGTGGATCTCTCTGGCATGTTGCTGAAGATATGAGAGTCACACTAAACATCTAATTGCAGCTGGAGCTCAACAGCATCAGATCTCCTTCATCAGACGTCTGTCTGTCTGTTACAGACAAATTCTCCATATTTGCTTCTGGATGAATTTGTTCTGCAGCTTTTGCATTGGGGAAACTTGGAAATGAGCTGCAAACATAACATCCATCCACACAACACTGAAAATTATAAGGTGGACGGACAGTACTGAACACAACACAGCACTGTCGTATTTCTCTGAAGAACTTTCCTTAGAGACATGTCCACTAAACAAACCCAACGGACCAAACAAAACCTAGACATGGAAATTACACAGCAGACAGGCCAGCACACACACACACACACACAGAGGTTAAGACAGCACACACACACACACACACAGAGGTTAAGACAGGACAGGTTGCATCTCTGTGTGTT
>NC_056602.1:398682-418682 GCF_018340385.1 Cyprinus carpio | reverse complement strand
ATTTGGGGGCAAAAAATATTCAGACACTTTTACCTGACCTTATTTTGCTTAAGTGTTTTTCTTTAACTGTTAATGCAATCTTTTTAAACCACAGACTGAACAAAATGAAGCATTGCTTGGTAACTGGTTGAGCTAAATTGGTTTAATCTAATTGTGTTCTTAAATTTAACAGCTGACAGCTATTATTCAAACTGAATTCTGAATTGATAATTGACTGATGAAGAAGCATGTGTGTTGTGATTCTCATTATTGATAATTTACCTATGAAAAAACATACTTATTAAGATTCTTATTATTATCTCAATACTAAGCACATTTTGTGTGACTCATGGGTTTTTGTCTCTCTGTCCTTCAGTTTGCGAGAGGTGTGTGAAGTGAATCTGGACTGTGAACACATGGCTGAAACCACCGGGATCATAGCAGCTTATACGGCATATTATGGACCAATCCCATACTAACACACACACACACACACACACACACACACACACACTCACACACACACACACACACACACACACACGTTTACTTAGCTATCTAAATGGGGACATTACATAGACTTCTATAGTTTTTATATAACCTAAACCTACCCTTAACCCTTACAGAAAACTTTCTGCATTTTTACAATAATAAAAAAAAAACTTTGTTTACTTTATTTTTATACCAGTTTTACAAATGAGGACATCCCCAAAGGGAGTTTTTTGCCGATTTTGCTCACTTTTGGGTTCAAATGTGTCCCCAAAATATGGTTAAGTAGGCACACACACACACACACACACTCTCTCTCTCTCACACACACACACACACACACACACACACTCTCTCTCTCTCTCTCTCTCACTCTCTCTCACACACTCGCTCACACACACACACACACACTCTCTCTCTCTCTCTCTCTCTCTCACACTCCTCTCACTGGGAGAAATCAGTAAAAAAATATCAAGACATTTAGTGTGTTTTTATGCCATAAAATGTAATGTAGGTGATTTCAGGTTTGTTTGTCCTCTCACTGCCAAAAAACATAATATAAATATACGCCAGACAACTTAATGTAGGTGATTTCAGGTTTTGTTGTCCTTTCACTGGGAGAAATCAGTGAAATATGATTTTTCATGTTCATATGCCAGTGATTGAGACACTATAGTGCAATTAGACTCGGTGTTAGTGAAATGTGTTTAACTGCTCTATATTATGCCTGTGTATAGATATGAAACATATACTTAGACACGTTAAATAGATTGTTGAAGTAGTAAATGATTCTTTTTGTTAGTTTTTGTGAATCAAAGGTGCTATTTCACACACTGACTGAAGGCAGAATTATTTTTCCTGTCACACATGAGCTGTTCATTGACATGTTACCTGAAGCTGTTGACATTTTCATGTAGGTGATTTCCTGAAGCTGTTGTCCTTTTTGTCACTGGGAGAAATCAGTTAAATATGCATTTACATGTTAGATAATGCCATAATATTGAGACAATATATAAGAGCAAGAGTGTCGGTGTTATGAAATGTGTTTAACTGCTCTATTTTAAAGCCTGTGGCCTAGTATATGGAAACTTATTACTTACCACTAAGAGTTAAATAGCAGTGAAGTTTTTAAATGATTTTCTCTTAGTTTTTGTGAACAAAGGTGCTGATTGTTCATTGACATGTTACCTGAAGCTGTTGACATTTTTGTCAATGTTTTATTTAATTGTGCACAAAATACTTGTATAGAGAATATGCTATAATAAAGATACAATATATAAGATTCCACAATAAATATACAAAGATATAAGATATAAAAAATATAAACAGTCATAATTAAAAGAGTGTATGATCAATTATTTCTCTGTGTGCTTAAACAATTAAGCAGAAAGGACATGGCCGTCCTTTTAATTAAAGACTTTTAATCACTGACCAGTACGACATTAACCTAAACAACACAGTCAAAAGTTTTTAGCTGTTAAGAGTTTTCTAGAGTTGGGATAAACCTATTCACAACCTGAAAAGAGTGTAGGAAACGTGTGCAAATAAATGCAGAGTGTTTCTAAAATGTTTATGTTCCGAGGCATTTTATCCCTGCTGAAAATATCAATAGAAACCGTCACAGGATTTGTAATGGTTGGTTTTAATGGGACTTGTATTGGTTTTAATGGAAACAGTAATGGTCCCTGTGGGTCTGTACTGGGAATTGGTCGCCTTCTATTGGTGGCTTGTTAAAACCAATAAATCCTCGTGGAATATGGCCCAAAACACAGTACAGAAAACCATTATTTAATGGTTTTAATTGTTAAAAGTTGATGGTTTTTAATGGTATTTGTATAACCATTAGAACTTCTGTGATGGTTTGTGTTGTTTTCTTCAGCAGGGAGGATAGCTTGTGGCTTGGTCTTAGTGACTTAGGAGTCCCCTTCACCGCTCCTAACGTTTCAGATTTACGAGCTAGTTTCAGCGCTAAATTAAATTATTTTTAAGATTTTCACCTAAATCAGTGAGTTATGAGCTACTTTTAGCCTGAAGATGTTTTTTGAATATGGGCCCAGAATGTTTGTTCAGACACAGATTGGTTAAGGCTAGAAGGCATACGCAACTGAAACTACTGCGCATGCGCACATCAATACAGCGTAATTTTTGTCACACTGTACATCAGTAATTAGGATACTATTTTTGCATGATTGTAAGGGTAGGTGTAGACGTTAATAAAACACAATCTATTAAGAAGAAGTTCGTTGTTAGTTTCCGGTCGGAGCTCTATTCCATTATGAAATGAATCGCTCGTTTCATTATTCACGCGATACTTGATATCGATCCGCGTGAGCGCGCGTTCATGGTTCAGTCTGACGGGTGCGCGCACGCAGGATTCAGGTCACAGATGGAGTTTCTCATCGGCAGCGCGTTCTCGTCTCCTGTAGGACAGCGGATCCGTAAGTGTTTTACGCTGATTATAGTTGGCGTGTTTATTCGCTTAGTAACTTTATAAGAAGCTTCCTGGAGCGCTAAACGCTGGTCAGTGATGGAGAAGACTAATATCAGTACAGAAGAGTCAGTGTGACGAGGATGATGATGTTTAATCAGAGTTTAAAGGTGATCACGTACAGAAGCGTTCATCAAGTCACATAACCAGCACACATTTACTGTCATAAACGGCCAAAGTTCATTGTGCTCCGGAAAAATCTCAAAAAAAACTAACAAAAAAAATAAACAAAAAAATCCTCTTTTCTCTTTCTTACTGTATGTTTTTCTTTTTCACATTAATGTAACAAAAGCTCCTCAAAAAGAATGTGGTCAAAAGCAGCTGACAGTCACATGAGAGAGAGAGAGAGAGAGTGTGTGTGTGTGTGGTGTGCGTGCGTGCGTGTTTGTTGTTTGTTTTGATGTGTGTGTGTGTTTGTGTTTGTGTGTTTGGTTTATTTGAGTATTGGTTTTAATGTGTGTGGTGTTCGCGCTCCTCGGCTGAGTAAAGCCATGTTTGCTTAAATCACGTGGTTTGGATCAAACAGGAATAGAATAATTTAATGGTTTTAATTTGTGTTGATGGTTTTTAATGGTATTTGTAGTGGGAAACCATGTAGAACTTTTGTGATGGTTTGTATTGTTTTCTTTCAGCATAGGGATAGTTTGTGGCTTGGTCTTAGTGACTTAGGAGTCCCTTCACCGCTCTAATGTTTCAGATTTACGAGCTAGTTTCAGCGCTAAATTAAATTTATTTTTAAGATTTTCACCTAAATCGGTGAGTTATGAGCTACTTTTAGCCTGAAGATGTTTTTTGAATATGGGCCCAGAATGTTTGTTCAGACACAGAGTGGTTAAGGCTAGAAGGCATACGCAACTGAAACTACTGCGCATGCGCACATCAATACAGCGTAATTTTGTTGTCACACTGTACATCAGTAATTAGGATACTATTTTTGCATGATTGTAAGGGTAGGTGTAGACGTTAATAAAACACAAAAGATTAAGAAGAAAGTTCGTTGTTAGTTTCCCGGTTCGGAGCTCTATATTCCATTATGAAATGAATCGCTCGTTTCATTATTCACGCGATACTTGATATCGATCCGCGTGAGCGCGCGTTCATGGTTCAGTCTGACGGGTGCGCGCACGCAGGATTCAGGTCACAGATGGAGTTTCTCATCGGCAGCGCGTTCTCGTCTCCTGTAGGACAGCGGATCCGTAAGTGTTTTACGCTGATTATAGTTGGCGTGTTTATTCGCTTAGTAACTTTATAAGAAGCGTCCTGGAGCGCTAAACGCTGGTCAGTGATGGAGAAGACTAATATCAGTACAGAAGAGTCAGTGTGACGAGGATGATGATGTTTAATCAGAGTCAGCTGAGACTGTATTAAAGGTGATCACGTACAGAAGCGTTCATCAAGTCACATAACCAGCACACATTTACTGTCATAAACGGCCAAAGTTCATTGTGCTCCGGAACTGTGTCAGAAAGCTTGAACAAAACAGTTAAACGAAATAATCCTCTTTTCACTTTCTCAGTGTATGTTTTTCTTTTTCACCTTAAAGGTGTAACAAATGCACCTCAAAAAGAATGTGGTCAAAAGCAGCTGACTTTGAGTGTAGAGAGAGAGAGAGAGAGCGTGTTTGTGTGCGTGCGTGCGTGTTTGTTTGTTTGTTTGAGTGTGTGTGTGTTTGTGTGTTTGTTTATTTGAGTGTTTTGTGTGTGTGTGCGCGCGCGATCTCGGCTGAGTGAAGCCCATGTTTGCTTTAATCACGTGGTTTGGATCAACAGGAATAGAAATAAAGAATGTGATCTGTGGATTTTGTTAATAAAATGTTGTGGAATGTTGACATTTTCAAACAATATTTATTTTTCCAAACCATATAAATTTGTCACTAAAAAAATAAAACTAAAAAAAAGGTATTAATGTACTTTCTCAGTTAATTTTACAGTATACCGAATGAATGTGTTTTATGTTTGTAAAGAGATTGATCTTTTTTATATCAAATAATTATGAAACTAAAAATGAGGGATAAGTAAATTGCTTTTGACTTTGACTTGCACATTTCATTCATCTCATCACTTTATTTTGCCACACTTGCAAGTTATTTTGTGTGAATGTTCAAGACATCCGATTCATTAGCTGTTGAAAAAACTAGAAGAATAACAAAGAGCAGTAAACAAAACTATTTGTGCTACAAACCTGTGTTTAATAAATTAAAATAATATGGTAAGAAATACCAGCTTGCAATATTAAGCAGCATAACAAGCTGTGCAGTAAAAATAACTTGAAGCGGATGAGATGCATTACAGTTACAAACGACGCTGCTCTTATGTGTGTCATTGTTTAAGGTCATGTTTCTCCTGATATCATCAAACTGAAAACCCCTTTAACTTTCATTCCTCTGTGAGACGACAGGCAGACAGACTCCCTAATCAATCAATAAAAACATGACAGCGGAGTGACAAAACTTTTTTTAACAAAAAAATTATTATTCTGTGAGGTGTTGAATAATTTATGCTTTTTTTGCTGATTTTATTTTGCATATTTAATTTTCATATGAAATGAATCTGTTGAATGTGGATTTGTGTGTCAGAGAAAGCCACCAGTGCTGCTCTTCAGACGGAGGACTGGAGCCTAAACATAAGATACATCACAAAATAAACGAAACACATGTCCTGCACCATCACAATCACACCAACTACACAAAAAACACACACTGGCTCATTCTCTTTGTCGTCTGAATGATTGTTTTGCTTTACAGACCCAAAGATGCAGTGAAAGCTTTAAAGAAGAGGATTGTGGGTAATAAGAACTTCAGGGAGGTGATGCTGGCTCTGACCGTGAGTGTCTGTGACATCACTTCCTCTACAAGAGCGTGTGTGTATGTGTCATACCGAGTTCAGACAGCTGTTGTTCTGTGTTCCAGGTTCTTGAGACATGCGTGAAGAACTGTGGCCATCGTTTCCATGTCTACGTCTGTTCCAGATAGTTTGTGGAGGGTGTTCTGGTCAGGGCGATTCTGCCCAAAAACAACCCTCCCATGATCCTTCACGACAGAGTCCTGAGCCTCATCCAGGTGAAACGCTCTCACCGCAGCTCTGATTGATTGTGATTGATCAGCTTGACGTTGGCTCTGTGTTGCAGGCGTCCGGAACAATCCGTCTCTGTCTGGAGTCTCTATCTTCAATGATGATCTTATACGAAGATCCAAAGCCTAGAGGCTTGGAGTTCCCCATGACGGATCTGGACTCTCTATCGCCCATCCACACGCCCAACAGGGTAAAGCTCACAGAATCCACAGTGTTAGTTAGTGATGCTGATCCCCTGGTGTAGTGATGGTGATCCACTGGTGTAGTGATGGTGATTTCACTGGTGTAGTGATGGTGATCCCCTGGTGTAGTGATCCCCTGGTGTAGTGATGGTGATCCCCTGGTGTAGTGATCCCCTGGTGTAGTGATGGTGATCCCCTGGTGTAGTGATGGTGCGCCCCTGGTGTAGTGATCCCCTGGTGTAGTTATGGTGATCCACTGGTTGTAGTGATGGTGATCCCCTGGTGTAGTTATGGTGATCCCCCTGGTGTAGTGATCCCCTGGTGTAGTGATGGTGATCCCCTGGTTTGTAGTGATCCCCTGGTGTAGTGATGGTGATCCCCTGGTGTAGTGATGCTGATCCCCTGGTGTAGTTATGGTGATCACCTGGTGTAGTGATGTTGATCCCCTGGTGTAGTGATGGCGATCCCCTGGTGTATGGGGTGATGGTGATCCACTGGTGTGGTGATGGTGATCCCCTGGTTAGTAGGTGATGGTGATCCACTGGTGTAGTGATGGTGATCCCCTGGTGTTGATTGATCCCTGGTGTAGTGATGGTGATCCCCCTGGTGTAGTGATGGTGATCCCCCTGGTGTAGTGATGGTGATCCCCTGGTTGTAGTGATGGTGATCCCCTGGTGTAGTTATAGTGATCCACTGGTTTAGTGATGGTGATCCCCTGGTGTAGTTATGGTGATCCCCTGGTGTAGTGATCCCCCTGGTGTTGATCCCCTGGTGTAGTGATGGTGATCCCCTGGTGTAGTGATGGCGATCCCCTGGTGTAGTTATGGTGATCCCCTGGTGTAGTGATGGTGATCCCCTGGTGTAGTGATGGCGATCCACTGGTGAAGTGATGGTGATTTCACTGGTGTGTAGTGATGGTGATTCCACTAGTTTAGTGATGGTGATCCCCTGGTGTAGTGATCCCCTGGTGATGATGGTGATCCCCTGGTGTAGTGATGGTGATCCCCTGGTTGTAGTGATGGCGATCCCCTGGTGTAGTGATGGTGATCCCCGGTGATCCACTGGTGTAGTCAATGCTATACCCATGTCTATCCCCTGGTGTAGTGATGGTGATCCACTGGTGTAGTGATGTTGATCCACTGGTGTAGTGAAGGCGATCCCCTGGTGTAGTTATGGTGATCCACTGGTTTAGTGATGGTGATCCACTGGTGAAGTGATGGTGATTTCACTGGTGTAGTGATGGTGATCCACTGGTTTAGTGATGGTGATCCACTGGTGTAGTGATGGTGATTTCACTGGTGTAGTGATGGTGATCCCCTGGTGTAGTGATCTGATCCACTGGGGTAGTGATGGTGATCCCCCTGGTGTAGTGATGGTGATTCCCTGGGTGTAGTGATGGTGATTCACTGGTAGTTATGGTGATTACACTGGTGTAGTGATGGTGATCCCCTGGTGTAGTGATCGTGACTTCACTGGTGTAGTGATGGTGATTTCACTGGTTTAGTGATGGTGATCCACTGGTGTAGTGATGGTGATTTCACTGGTGTAGTGATGGTGATTTCACTGGTGTAGTGATGGTGATTTCACTGGTGTAGTGATGGTGATCCACTGGTTTAGTGATGGTGATCCCCTGGTGTTGTTATGGTGATTTCACTGGTGTAGTGATGGTGATCCCCTGGTGTAGTGATCCCCTGGTGTAGTGATGGTGATCCCCTGGTGTAGTGATGGTGATTTCACTGGTGTAGTTATGGTGATTTCACTGGTGTAGTGATGGTGATCCCCTGGTGTAGTGATCGTGATTTCACTGGTGTAGTGATGGTGATCCCCTGGTGTAGTGATGGTGATTTCACTGGTGTAGTGATGGTCATCCACTGGTGTAGTGATGGTGATCCCACTGGTTTAGTGATGGTGATTTCACTGGTGTAGTGATGGTGATTTCACTGGTGTAGTGATGGTGATCCCCTGGTGTAGTGATCGTGACTTCACTGGTGTAGTGATGGTCATTTCACTGGTGTAGTGATGGTGATCCACTGGTTTAGTGATGGTGATTTCACTGGTGTAGTGATGGTGATCCCCTGGTGTAGTGATGGTGATTTCACTGGTGTAGTGATGGTGATCCACTGGTGTAGTGATGGTGATCCACTGGTGTAGGACCTGTTCTGAGTGCTTACATGAGCCAGAACATAAACACTGATGTGAAATAAAACTCTGCTCTCTTTGTTTGTACCTAACAACAGGGAATTTTAGAATCAGGCTTTCCAGATCTGGGAAAGTCATGGAAATTAATAAAATGTCCAGGATGTTCATTGTCCAGTATATACACTATGTGGACAAAAATATTGGGACTCCTGACCATTAAACCAACAAGGACTATTCTTAATTCCCACTTTAATTCTTTCCCACTATAATTTTCCTTCTCTGTTGGAACACTAGGAGAAATGTGCTGTTTTCCACACAATGAAAGTGGAAGGAGAACTAGAGCCACTGAGGTTCAAAAAGCACCATGAAAGTATCATAACAGAATTTAAAGTTTTTCACTTTCGTAGTGTGACAAGAGCAGCAAGAACATTCTGATAAATGTCCTCTTTGTGTCCTACTCTAAAAATAATGTCATAGGGTCAGAATGACATCAGGCTGAGTAAATGATGACAGATTGATAATTTTTTGGTGAACTATGCCTTTGACATGTTTTCTTTTTTTCTCTCTCTCAGAGTATTCCGGAAAACGAGGGGTCTTCCTCACCTCCATCCCTGTCTCACACTGACTCGTCACCAGCGAGACATACTCCACAATCCAGCGGACAGCAGAGCCCTGTGTCGCCCAATGAGGTTTTATTAAAAATTTATTTATTAAATTTATTAAAAACCTGGGGGTTGATATCTTAATGAGAATGTCATCACCGAAATGTAGACAGTGTAGAGATGGGGTAATTTTATAAAATGAACAGGAAAAATGTTTAAACTGAACTAATTACATAAAATTTTTAACAATTAGCTTATTTAGGGATGTAATGATTCACTCATCTCACAATTTGATTCATGATTTCGATTTCACAATGCGATTTGATTCACATTTTTGTATTTTATTTTTACAAAATGAGAAAAATGATAAATTAATTGCTTGGACAAAATGCTGCACATTTCTTTTTGAAATTGAAATATAACACTATAATAATATACTAATATAGCACTTGCATTTCATTGCTCTTTTGTTGGTTTGGATTGCTTCTATTGTCCTCATTTCTAAGTTGCTTTGGATGAAAGCATCTGCTAAATGATTTTTTTTTTAAATATAATGTAAATGTAAATAAGAAAACTAAATTGAAATTTTAAAACAAGCCCCAAACTGGTGCCAGCAGGTGGAGCTTAAAGCGTTTCCTTGGTTACCGCTGTAAACAAAGCAGCGCTGCACTTATCAACTATTAATATGCATTATACAGAAGCAGATGAAAATAAAAAATACCATCTAAACCATCTCTCTCTCTTACTGTCTAAAGACCGTAAGTTCCCCTCAGACAAACATTCATATAAACTCCTAAAGTTACCCCTAAAAGAATCATGATTTGTTTAGCATCTCAAACGTTTTGAATCGATTGTCAACCAGCTCGCGATTAATTGTTACATCCCTACTTATTAAATATAAATGTATTTATACTGTTTACAGGCTCCATGAGGTGTTAAGATGAGCTGTCAAACATGTTGAACACATTTCAGCCATCTAATTATTTTCATTCCATCTTAGTCTAAGTCGTAATGTCACGCATTTGTTTTGTTTTTTTTACTAGGTTGCTTGCTTGCAATGCTAAAAAATTAAATCTGTAACACAAATCTGTTCTCATGAAAGAGAATATAGATAATCTCACTTCATGTGGAGGAGGGCAATAGCTAGTAAATCTGTTGACCATTTATGAACATGAGACCTAAAATTGTAACGCAGTATTACTTATGTTCTGCTCAGAAGCATGAATATCAATATCAGAGGCGATGTAAAGGCAGATCACACCCGGCCGCTCACTGCTGTCAGGGGTTAGAGGTCAGGGGTCTGGGGTTCAGTGAGTTTGAAGTGGTCAGTGTTTGTTCTGACTGCTGTCCTCCAGAAGCAGAAGCTGAGATCTGAACTGGATCTGGTCAAAGGAAATCTGAGCGTCATGACCGAGATGCTGAATCACGTCAAACCTGGAGAGACGTCAGCATCAGACACAGAGCTGCTGCAGGTGTGTGTTTGTGTGTGTCTGTGTGTGTGTGTCTGTGTGTTAGCCAGCAGTTTAGTGCTTGTGTTTCAAGTCTCACATATATGTGTGTGTGTGTGTGTGTGTGTGTGTGTGTGTGTGTGTGTGTGTGTGTGTGTGTGTGTGTGTGTGAGCAGCAGCTGTATTCGGTGTGTAAGCAGATGCAGCAGAGGGTTGTGGAGTTGATTCCCAATCTATCTGAGGATGAGATGATCGGAGAACTTCTGCAGGTCAATGATGATCTCAATAACGCGTTCATCCGCTATGAGAGGTCAGTGAGGCTGCAGCGTGAGGCTCGTCCAGTGCTGCGTCCAGCTCTACACTAACACACCTCTTCTGTCTCTGGTTAAAGGTTTAACAGGCTGAACATGCCGAGGTCAAACACAGAAGAACAGCAGGACTCGCAGGTAAACCTTCATCTCTTCTCTCAGACTCTTAATCAGTGACACGTTTCCAGTGAATCGGATTTGATAAAAATTTAGAAACCACGAACCAAAGAAACCAGCTACGAGGAGAATCACTACATTACCAACTTTGATTTGAAGAGAAGTAAAACACAGGTAAGTAACTCAATGAGGGAAAGAACTACAGTTACATGAAGCATTGTGAATGGTGTAATCTAATTTAAAAACTGTGGGAAAAAATATAAAACTATTCATTTGAAGTTCTATAAAAAGAATACAAAATATCCAGTTGTTGAAATAATGAGCGCTGGCTTCAACAGAAGCATGAACTGTCAATTATCAATCTCATAGCTCACAGCAGGTTTGTCTTCCAGTGGTTTACAAGTTATCATTAAAAGGAAGCAATGAAATGGAGGAAATAAATGTTTTTACTTTTGGCACGCTCCAAATACACGTGCAGCGTGATTTGGACCAATGAGATTTCACTGTGGGCGGAGCTACTCAGCACACATTGTGTAAATATCTTACTAAAATGGTTTTATAATAACATGTGTAAAGATTGTTTTATATGTCTATGATTTTATGGTTATTGGATTTCTGTGACCAGACTGAGACGGCAAACCTTATTGACCTCAGCCCTGAGTCTCCATTGCCCAATCAGAACACTCTTCCAGCTGTCAATCAACACGAGCCCCGCCCTGCATCTGACCAAACATGCAGCTCAGGTGAGAGAGATCCAGTTCTGCAGCTTGATCCGGTGTAAGAGATGATAGACCTGGATATAAACTGTGTGTGTGTGTGTGTGTGTGTGTGTGTGTCTCAGCGCCTGAAGATGAAGAGTTTGACATGTTTGCTCAGATGAGGAGCAGCTCTCTGGCCGAACAGAGGAAGAGGTTTGTGTTTGATGATTGTCTGTGGAGATTGTCTTCTCCTAGAGCTCAGGTGAAGTGAGATCTGATGCTGTGTGTGTGTGTGTGTGTGTGTGTGTGTGTGCAGTGTGCGCTACGAGGCTCCCGGCGCTGTGGAGGGTCTGGCTGAAGCTCTGGACACACGTCTGCAGGTCACAGCAGGGGTCAGTACACACGTGTGTCTCTCATCACACTGATCACGCGTGTATCTCTCTGTGTTTGACGTGCTGGAGTGTGTTTGTGTGTGTGAAGGGCGCTGAGAGCGACTGGCTCCGTCAGTCTCAGTGGATTTACAGCGAGGCTCTGGTGGGTTTCTGTGACGTCGCTACACCTGATTCAATGAGAGACAAACTGCAGCAAAGATCAGAAAAAACATGTCAAATCACAGAACAGCATATGGAAATTTAGAGCCGCCTAATGTTTCATTTACAATAATGCTTTGCATTTATTTGCAGCTGGTGTGAAATGAGGCTTTTGGGGCTGATTTAAAGAAAAAGTTCACCCAAAATGACAGTTTGCTCAAAATGTGCTCACCCCCAGTCCATCCAAGATCAGGATGAGTTTGTTTCTTCATCAGATTTGGAGAAATGTAGCACTGCATCAGTGTCTCAGCAAGGGATGCTACAAGTGCTACATTTCTACAAACCTGATGAAAAAACAAACTCATCCTGATCTTAAAGAGCCTGAGGATGTTGGATGAACTGTTAAACCTGTTGAAGCCTTCGTGTGATGATTGAACACTGATGGTTGGATGTTATCGGTCAGATCTGGGTGATTTGCATGTTCTGAGAGATGAATGGACACTATTTAAATCTGCAGTCAGCTCTAGCATCATCAGTGGATCAGTTCTGCACACAGATGATCGTTGTGTGATGTTTTGTGTTGTTAGGCTCCAGCTCCACACAGCTCAGCCATGGACGAAATTGAGAGGTGGTTGTCTGCAGAGATGGTAAAGAGAGTTCGATTCACTGCTTTAACACTCTTCACATCTGCTGGAGTCACAGCACTGCAGGGTTACAGTCTGAGTCACAGCTAGCACACCACTCTCACTATCCCGCAGTGTGCACTGTGCACAGGATGCTTCTGAGAATACAGCGGAGCTCACTGCTCTGAACACTGCGTCCTATAACGTCCTATAATGACGAATGAACAAGTAGTGACATATTTATGATGATCAATGGATGCCATTCATACGCTACGTTTTGAAATGATGACATCATAGTCACATACTACTGGCTGATTTGATCATAGATTAATACCTACTGGTTCCAGCTCGTTTTTAAGTGATAGTGGGTAGTAGACTGTAGTGTGCTAGAATTCGACTGTGTGTTTTTAACCTTTATTTTACCAGGAAATAAAACTAGAAGAGTCCTGGCCAAGACATTCAGCACACATAATTCAACATTTAAACATTTGAACAAAAGACAAAGACATTAATTCATATGTAGAAAAATATACACATCGATCAAAGCAATTACGATCGGATGAATCCAAGAGCAAGTCATTTCAAATACACTGAACACAGCCTGTGTGTGTGCTGTTTTTCAGCCGGATGTCGATGACCGCGAGGGAGTGACCAGTGAAGGTGAGGTCTGCTGAGGTTTATTACTCCTCTATCTGATCCACACACACTGTCATGCATTCATCTGCTCTCTCTGTTCTGGCTGCCAGAGTTTGATCAGTTTTTAGCAGGAAGAGCCGAAGCTGCAGATCATCTTCCCTCGATGAAGACGGCACAGGAGCAGATCTTCAGACTCTGAGCAGCAAATCCTCTTCTTCATTTCACTTGGGGTTTGTTTCTAACACTCCGTTTGGGCCTTGATGTGTGAGAAGCTTGAGAACACTCATAAAAACAACCAATACGCAATCACTGTTGCCTGTGTAAGTTAATTTGTATTAACGAGTGTAAGAAGCATTAACTTATGTTGTAAATTAACCATGAAGATAAGAAAGACTGCCACTGAATGTCATCATGTTGAATAGACACTATATAATGCTCATGTGTGTCTCAGATTGTGTCCTTTAATGTTGTGCAGCAGTAATTCATATGTGATCATCTGACAAATCATAAAGCATCACAAGCAGCCAATCTGTACATAATGTGGTTTGTTTGTATTTTTTTCTCTGAAATATTAAAATTCGGCCATTTGCTCAAACTCATGTCCAAAGCAGATATGAAGAATATGTGATGGAGAGTCAGATTTACAGATAACTTTAATGTTCTCTGTAGTATTTATGATCTGCAGTTTTGTCCTCCGTCACTTTAAATGCTGGGGGGGTGATAAATAACATTATTGGTCTGTTGATGATTAATAGGCTTGTCTTATTATAACAAATGCTACGTTAAGAACTATGGTTAATGCTAAGTTAAGAACTATGGTACATGCTTCAGATATTCCAAAAGAGGGCACAGATTAAATCATTAAGAGCCTGACGAACTGTTAAGGAACAGGAAATTAACAATAGAAATATAAGAAAATGTAAAGTAAAGTTAGATTGACTTCCCATGTTGAAGTAGAACATTCTGTCAAACTATAGCATATAAGTGCCTCAATAATATAAAATACATGTGCTATATATATATATATGTGTGTGTGTATGTGTGTGTGTGTGTGTGTGTGTATCCTATGTAAGCAAGTAATTGTTAACCATGATGTTATTTTGTTGCAGTTATGTTATCAACCAACTTTGCATAGATAGCACAAAAGACCATTTCACAAATAGATATATAAGCAAACAATCAAATAAATTAACTTTATGAGTGAGCGTGACCCGGGACTCCCTCTCAACCCCTCAGTGTTCAAACCAAAACTAGGCCCTTGTGTTTTAATGCTCTTCAGCTGGAAAAAGAAATAGTTTTGATAGTGATTCCAGTATTGTTGTTATTGTTACAGCCGTGGAGTGGACTTCACTATTAGAGTGATTATTAAAATCTTCTTGTGGTCCTTGGTGTGATTGAGACTTTATTACATTAAAAACTAACAATACTGGGAATTATTCTTGTGTTGCCAGGTCTTATTACACGGCTGCAGGTAAGATCAGTGGATAAAAGAAGAAATTCCTATGTGAATATATGCACTATTATACAGTAATCATGAGAAACTGGATATTAGTCTTAAACATGTCAGAACCACGAGTTACATTTGAGATGATAAAATCAAGCCAAGAAATAATACGACATTCAGTAACAATGAATCCTTAAACAGATTTTATTACAAAAATATAGTATTAATAATACAAAGGCATATATATGTGGTTACTAAATGATTGTGTCTGAAAGTATCGGTTGGTTCAAAGTTGGAGGAGTACATTCTTCTCGATATAGATTATTAAAAGATCCCATGTTTTGTAAAATGTTCTGGTTGATCCTCTTAGAAAATATTAGATTATCCATCCATCACTAATCCATAGTGACAATTTAGGTGGCATTGGTGATTTCCACTCTAAAATAATTCTTCTTCTAGCTATTAATGTTGCAAATGCCAAGGAATTTTCTTAATCTTTAGTTATGTGAATGTCGTCACCTGTAACTCCAAACAAAGCCATTATTGGGTTAGGCTGAATTCTTAAATTAAATGTTGAGTTTAAAAATTCAAATATTGAAGACCAAAATTGTCTCAGTTTAGTACGTGACCAGAACATATGGGTTAGATCTGCCTTAAATGCATTGCAACGATCACGTTTCATCTATATTTGGGTATAGTTTAGCCTGTTTGGTTTTACTATAGTGAACTTTCATCTGAATCAGATTGAGTCGTGCACAAGATGAAGTCTTATTTATTCTGTCAACAGCTTTGTCACAAGTGTCTTCAGATATGTCAATTCCCAACTCTCCTATCCATTCTGTTTTGATTTTCTCTAGTGATCTATTTTGGAATGTCATAATTAAGTTATATATTTTGGAAATGAGGCCCTTGAGATGTGTAGGGGTCTTAAGAACCAAGTCCAACCCTGATTCAGAGGGCATTTGAGGAAACACAGAGCAATGGGCCTGAACAAAGTGTCGAACCTGAAGATAACGAAAAAAATCTGACTTTTGAAGATTACATTTTTGAATCAGATCATTGTAATTGGCAAAAATATTGTCAATGAAAAAGTCACTGCATTTAACTATGCCCAAGTCCTGCCATTGCCTGAAAGTAGCATCTAGCTTGGCATGATGATTATTACATATGGGGGTTTCCAAGGAAAAGTCTGCGAGTTGAAATGCTTGTCTAAACTGATTATATATTTTGAGATTCAAAATTACAACTGGACTTGAGGAAAACTGTGATGGTGAGAATGGTGACTTCATTGTAATCAGCACCAACAATGAGGTTGATTTGCAAGAATTAGCCTCCGCTTCACACCATTCTATATGTGGGGACTGAAACCAATAAATCATTTTTTGTAAATTTGCTGCCCAATAATAATTTAGCAAATTTGGGAGAGCCAGTCCTCCGTTCTTTTTCGTTCTTTCAAGAAACTCCCTGCGTATTCTTGGCTTTTTGCCCCCCCCCATATAAATGAGGACAGCAACCTATTGGTTGACTGAAAAAAGGAGTTTGGCATCTGTAAGTATTCTGAACTATATAATGATAAACATATAATCACATTTTTATTATTAATGGCATGATTAACACATTGTCTACAAATTGTGTGACATATTAAACTGGTTTAAAAAGCATAGAGCATCCGGACCAGAATCACAAACACACAGCACAGCACCTCACACACTCCTTCACCTGAGGAAGAGAGGAAGAGAGTGTGTGTGTGAGAGGGAGTGTGTGTGTGTGTGTGTGTGTGTGAGTGAGAGAGAGAGAGAGTGTGTGTGAGAGAGAGAGTGTGTGTGTGTGTGTGTGTGTGTGTGTGTGAGAGAGAGAGAGAGTGTGTGTGAGAGAGAGTGTGTGTGTGTGTGTGTGTGTGTGTGTGTGTGAGAGAGAGAGAGAGTGTGTGTGAGAGAGAGTGTGTGTGTGTGTGTGTGTGTGTGTGTGTGTGTGTGTGTGTGTGTGTGTGTGTGTGTGTGTGTGTGAAGAAGAAGAAGATGTGTGAGAGAGAGAGAGAGAATATCCAGATGTAACCCCCCTTTGTAATACTAAACATTTTATCATTTACAAGTAACTGTAATTATTTAATCACACTTTTTTTTCTCAGTAACTATAACTGATTGCAGTTACATTTATTTTGTAATTAAATTAGGTAACTCCATTAGCTAGGTTAACTAGTTAACCTACAGCCCAACACTGGTTAGCAGGAATCTTGTCGGCGAAGTAAATCAGTGCGTCACTGAAACTTTATCAGAGAAATCCACAGTTCTGTAACATATCCATATTTAAATGCAGATATTTAGATCAGGAGGAGAGTATTGTTTGTAAGGTATTTACCTGCGTGTGTTATTTCAGGATAATGCTGCATGCGCTGGGCCTCATTCATGAAATACAAGCAGTGAAAATACTTCGTAAAATAGTATTTTATTTAGCTAACTGCAGCGATTTATATATGAAAGAATATATATATATATATATATATATAGACAGTACATACCAAAAGTTTGGAAACATTACTATTTTTAATGTTTTTTGAAAGAAGTCTCTTCTGCTCATCAAGCCTGAATTTATTTGATCAAAAACTACAGAAAAAACTGTAATATTGTGAAATATTATTACAACTTAAAATAATAGTTTTCTATTTGAATATACTTTAAAAAAAATAATTTATTCCTGTGATGCAAAGCTGAATTTTCAGCATCATTACTCCAGCCTTCAGTGTCACATGTAACATCCAGTCTATCACATGATCATTTAGAAATCATTCTTATATTCTTCGATTTATTATGAGTGTTGGAAACAGTTCTGCTGTCTGATATATTTGATGAAAAAAAGGTTAAAAAGAACTGCATTTATTCAAAAAAAAAAAAATTCTAATAATATATTTTCTTTACTATCGCTTTTTATCAATTTAACACATCCTTGCTGAATAAAAGTATTGATTTTATTTAAAAAAAAGAAAGACAAAACAATTACTGACCAGTAGTGGTATATTGTTATTACAAAATATTTTATATTTAAAAACATAGCTTCTTTTTTTTTTTTTTTTTTTTTTTTTTCTACTTTTTATTCATCAAAGTATCCTAAAAAAGTTTTTTTTATCACATGTTCTGAAAAAATATTAAGCAGCAGAAACTGTTTCCAACTTGATAATGAATCATCATATTAGAATGATTTCTAAAGGATCATGTGATAATGATCCTAAAAATTCAGCTTTGCATCACAGAAATAAATGATAATTTAAAGTATGATAAATTTAAAAAATGATTTTAAATTGTAATAATATATCACAATATTACATTTTTTTCTGTATTTTTGATCAAATAAATGCAGGCTTGATGAGCAGAAGAAACTTCTTTCAAAAACATTAAAAATAGTAATGTTTCCAAACTTTTGGTATGTACTGTCTATATATATATATATCATTTTTACAGATCGTCGAGCAGCGCCTGTCCGCTGGAGGCGCTGGCGTGCGAGGTGACGTCACACGATCGAAACTGACCGCGCAGCGTAGAGCCAAGATGGCGGCAGCAGACGCTTGATACTCGATGAAGGTAATAGACGCAAATTATGTTTGAATGAATGACATTACATTTTATCGCGGTGGTATGGGTCTGTAGAGGTTAGTTTCTCAGTTGAGAGCGCTTCGGTTTATCTGAACTATGCTGTGAATCACTAGTAGCGTTATAAGATTTGCCTGTTAGCATAGAAGATAACAACAACACAAACACGTTCATCCTCACTCAAATACACACCGACACACACGCGCACGGTCATATATATATATATATATATACAATCAAACTCATGTAAATACAAACCCACATGCACCAAAACACAATGTGCTGTAAATACAAATACAGTTGCAAGAAGTTTATGAACTCTTTAAACAGACCTGTCAATCACCACACACTGTCCTCAGAGAACAGTGAAAGAACAGTCCTGTGTGTGTGTGTGTGTGTGTGTGTGTGTGTGTGTGTGTGTGTGTGTGTGTGTGTGTGTCTGTGTGTGTGTCTGTGTGTGTGTCTGTGTGTCTGTGTGTGTGTCTGTCTCTCTCTCTCTCTCTCTCTGTGTGTGTGTTACTAGATCTTAAATGAGTTCAGACCATAGTTTGTGAGTAATCATTGCAGACATCTATATATATGTTCAAAGGGTTCACAAACTTATGGAAAGTGAGGTGCCTATATAACCTGTGTGTGTGTGTGTGTGTGTGTAGATGGAGGGTGAGGTGAGTCTGGTCGCCGGCCGCAGTCAGAGAGAAAAGAGAAGATCCTACAAAGATCTGCTGAGAGAAGAAGAGATCATCGACGCAGAGGTGCGCAACACCTCCAAGAAATGGCTCAAGGTACATCATCATCATCATCATCTTCATCTCAGAGATCAGCGTGTGTGTGTTGTGTAGAAACTGAACTGTGCTCTCCGCAGGACGCTGATGTCTTTTACAGCGGCGGTGAGCTTCAGAAGAAGAAACACTGTGAGGATCATCTCTACAGAGGTGTGTGTCTCGAGAGAGTTCTGTAGAGCGATGCCTGCATTTCAGTTCTAGAAGTTACAGATGCACCGCAATTAAAACCTTGACCAGAACTGAACAAAATGAAACTCTGCCCCCCCCTCATGTATTTTGCCATTTTTTTCACTATTGCATAAATTAAATAGCCAAAATGTGCTTTTAACTGTAATTTTTTTCTTGCTTTTCAAATAAAAAATAAACTACAAAACAGCAATTTTTGTTGTAGCATTTAACACTAAACATTTTTTTTAACATTTTAGAAGACATTACAGCAACAAAGCACAGATTAACTTAAAATGAATAACTTGTATCAGGCATGTGATTGGCTAAAGAAGGAGAACTGGACACTTTGAGCAGTAAATCATCATATTAGAAGGATTTCTGAAGATCATGTGACACAAAACACTAGAAAAGATGCTGAAAATACAGCTGCACATCACAGAAATAAATTACACTTTAACAGAGATTCACATAGAAAACAGCTGTTTAAAATTGTACACAATATTACTGTTTTTATGTTTTTAACTGTACAAATAAATGCAGAGTTGCTGATCAGAAGAGACTTCTTTTAAACAGTAGATATTAATTTGAGCACTATGTGTGAATGTTATAATGTATTAATAGAGCTGTTGTAAATATTATTATCATTGTCATGCTTTTTATGAGTTCTTGTTTTATTTTGGCAGAAACCCACAGGAAGACCTCAGTGCTTCTC
>NC_056602.1:383682-391182 GCF_018340385.1 Cyprinus carpio | reverse complement strand
ACACTAGACTAGTTTAATTATTTACTCTGTTGAAGCTCTGTTTTCTGTTACTGGTGTGTGTGTGTGTGTGTGTGTGTGTGTGTGTGTGTGTGTGTGTGTGTGTGTGTGTGTGTGTGTGTGTGTGTGTGCTGAATGCTGTGTAACTGGACTGACAGGTGTGTCACATACTGGAGGAATGTTTAAAGACAAAGAGTCAACATGAGATATTAATCACATGAAACTGAAAATAGAGTCTGAAACTAAAATATTTTGAATATTTTCAAGCACATGCAGATTTGATTGATTTCTGTCCCAAATTGCAGTGACGGCTCTAAAATATGAAACACTAATGTTTCAGGAGTTTAGGACACATGACTGTTTGATAACTCTTTTGTTTTCTATTTTGGTTTGTGTGTAATGTTTTAAGATGAACTGTTTTTAACAAGGTGTTGTTATATGGCAGTTATTCCTGTCAACAATGTGCAAAGATTTGATTTCAATAACAGTATCATAGCTATTAAACTGTTTTAAAGCAGTATTTAACCTCAGAATGATCTCAAAGTAAAAAGAGGTCCTAAAGTCTGATTTTGTGGTGGCTGTGCTTTAAAATTAAATTATAAACTTGATTCAAGTGATGAAGGGTTTGTAAGTCAGTGTTGAGTTCTACTGTAAGGTTAACCCTGTCTGTGTTAAATGTTTCAAAATGATTTACAGCTGCTAGAAATATAGAAAAGTAATCGAATGTAATCAGTGACAGTAATAATAGTTACACTACTTTTACATTCTTAATAGAGTAACTTGTAATGTGTTACATTTCTAAAGTAACCTTCCCAGCTCTGCGTGGCTCTGTTTCAGGCGTCTCTGGCCGCTGCCCGTCCGAGCTGTGTCTGGTTCTGGTGGGCAGCATCAGCTGTGGGAAGACCATGACCGCGGACACCCTGCTGGGTCAGCGCTCGGCCCCGGGCCCCTCGGCCTCGTCCCGCGTGAGTCAGATCCGGAGCGGGCTGTCGGCGGGCCGGCGGCTGACGGTCGTGGAGACCCCTCGCTGGTACTGGCGTGGTCAGGAGATGGAGGCCCACATCCAGGAGGAGACCCTGCGCTTCCTCGGCTCCAGCGCTCCCGGGCCCTTCGTCCTCCTCATCCTCATCCCCATCGGGGAGTTCACGGAGGTGGAGCGGCGCATCCCGGATCAGCTGGAGCGCATGTTCGGGCCGTCGGTGCTGGCTCACGCGCTGGTGCTGCTCACCTGTGGAGAATTCCTGATGGGCCGCGGTCTGGACCAGTACCTCGGGAAGGAGGCGGGGCTGCAGGAGCTGGTGAGGAGGTGCCACGGCCGCTGCCACGTGATCATGAACCGCAGACCTGACGACAGACAGCAGGTCCTCGCTCTGCTGGAGAAGGTGAGGAGACGGCGCTTCGCTGGCCTCTGCTCTCCTCTATAGCTACTCGTATTCCAGTTTTGCTCCTAGAGGAACTCTTCTAAATAATAAGCACACCTGAAGCAGCTAACCAAAGGTCTTGTCTGAGCCGAAGCACTGAGCTGTGCATCTCAAAAGCATCATAAGCCTACATTGACAGCAACGGCTTCACAGCCTCCTGCTCTTGAGGAATGCAGCTCAGAGCAGGTTTATAATCAATACTGATTTATTAGGCCAAGATTAAGAATTCAAGAATGAGATCGAAGAGGGTCTGAATGATTCAGCTGGTGTAAATATGCTTTCTTTTGGGGTGAATGTACCTAATGGACCTAGTTTTGTATCAGCGAGCTCCAGTCCGGAGAGATGAGTGGATCATACGCTCCAGACCAGATCCTAATCACTCCAGGACCATGAACGTTTGCTCTCTGACTCTCGACTCAGTGCTGTTTTTCATCTTATTGAATGCATTTATATCAAGACATCATCATGTTTGAAGCTGAAATAAATGAATGGACTTTGGATCTTAATTCGGACCGCTTTGATCAAGATGAATTTACTTTAAAAGTAAAATTACTATATTATGTCATTTTCTGAAAAAAAAAAAAATAATTATATACAAATTATGAAAATAAGCAAAAATATCTGACAATGGGGCAAGAAAAATAATCTTGTTTTGCCTTTCAATTACTATTACTTGTCTTACCCCATTATTGGCAGATATTTTTGCTTGTTTTAAGCAAAAACATACAAAATTTTTATAATTTTTTCAAAAAGCAAGACTTAATATCTTAATTCATTTTACTTGTCAAGTAATTTTTTGTTGCATCTACCTTAAGATTCTTGTCAACGGAGGATTTCACCTTTAGATATGTTTATAGAAAATACTAAGCAAGAAAAAGATTTTTTTCAGTTTTATAGGATTTTGGGAAATGTGTAACTAGTTTGCTGTGTCTCAGGTGGAGCAGATGATGCAGAGGAACGGAGGATTTCACCTGGAGACACACGGGAGAGACGTCAGAGCGAAACAAACACAAATCAACACGCTTGAAGAGACAGGAAGTGATGTAATGACTGAGAGACGCCTGATCAACGGGCTTCAGTGTGAGGAAACAGACGCCCGACACACACCGCTGGAGGAAAACCCGAGCTTCAAACTCAGAGGTGCTGAAACCAGCCGAGCGAACACATGAGTGTCATTCAGCTGCTGCAGAAGTGTCCAGTCCTGCTCCTGCAGGCCAGTTAAACCCAGCTGAACCAGCTGATCAGGATCTGGAGGATCTCTGGAAGCTTCCGGTCGCTGGAGCCAAGCTCGGACCTCGAGGAGCAGGACTGGACACGTCTGATCTAATCAAACCAATCATGCAAATATTAAAGCTGAGAGATAGTTCTGCACGAAAAACTCCGCTCACGTCACTTGTGTGTGCTTCGTTAAATACAGAGCTGTTTTACTCAAGGACATACCAAAGAGTGTTCTTAGGAACCGATGTTCATCACATCTGCAGATTGATATCTTAAGTTTTATTTTTTTTTTCTTATCACTCACATTTTGATATTAAAATTGAATAAAACACCAACTAGGTAAGTTAACTGATTACTTTAAAAATCCATAGATGTTGCTGTTAATAGCGTATGCAATGAGACCTGTTTTGTGGTTTAGATATTAATCTGATTAGAAGAGAGAGAAGTGTGTGTTTGAAGATTCTCTTTATGAGATGTTATACTCGTGTGTGACTCTAGAGGGAGCTGTTCTCAGTCAGATGAGGGAGGGGCCCGGGGTCCAGTACAGCCAGGGCTTCATTTATATTATTAGTCCTGTCTGCCGTCTCTGTGATCGTCTGGCTCGCCGTGCATCTGTGTTACATGCTGCAGCAGCTGAAAGCTGTTCATCTGATCACTGTAGGGTTAGGAAACACTAAGACTAGCCAGAACCTCAACAAGTCACACTGATGGCAGGAGCTCAGACACTGCACACTAGTGAACACTAATCTGTTCCTGGAGGACCTCACACAGCCAGGTCTTCAGGATTACTAGAAACCTCCAGGAGAGTGTGTGCTGGCACTGATGCGTTCTCTTGTGTTCTCATTCCAGCCCATCACAGTTCTAACAAGGTTTGGGATGGCAGTGACTCTCTAGATTCCTCTGATCCTCTGGACGACTCTTCTCTGCCCGAGCTGAGGCTGGTTCTGCTGGGTCGGTGTGGTTCTGGGAAGAGTGCGGCCGGGAACATCATTCTGGGTCGTGAGGAGTTTGATCTGACGGCGGACTCTCAGCGGTGTGTGAAGACCCGAGCGCTCGTGGAGGACACACGGGTCAGTATCTCACAGCTCTCCACCAACCAAAGGGACAGTGCATGAAGAACCAGTGTGAGACTCGTAGCAGCAGATTCAAGCCGTTGTCATCATGCACTTGTGTTTGTGCTAGAAAAAGAATAAAAAAAAAATTATATATATATTGTTTCTGATGTGAGGCTTCAAAATGTGCATAAAAACAGGTTATGGAAACATAGCTATGTGATATGTGATGAGAACAGCTTTATTTCTACAAAACTTAAAGGGGACATCGGATGCAAAATTCGGTATGGGGTTATGAAAGGTTCATATTTTGGTTTTGGGAGACCCCAACAACATGTTGACATGCATGTAAGCTCATAATTTTTACCGCACCTAATGTCAAAGAATGAATTTGCATTTTCATTCAGACCAGCGTGAAAAGACCAGCAAGTGTGTGTTATAAAGTATGTTACAGAATTTATTAAGACCCTGGAGTGGAAACGGGCATCCGGTGACCTCTTTAAGTTCTGGAGCTGAGCGCCTGTGTGTTTGAAGGACACGTGATCGAGCCTCGTTTCTCTCTCCGTCAGGTGTCAGTGGTGGACACACCGGACTGGTTTCAGTCGGAGAGATCTTCTGAGGAGGTGAAAGCTCAGATCTCCTCATGTGTGGCCCTGCTGGCCCCGGGCCCTCATGCGTTCCTGCTCTGCGTCCCCGTTGACCGTCCGGCTCATTCCGAGCTGTCTGCGCTGAGCACGCTGGAGAAAACCCTTGGACCGGACGCCGTCCGCCGGCACACGATGGTCATCTTCACGCGCGCGGAGCTGCTGCCGGACGCAGCGGAGGTGGAGCAGGTGGAGGAGTACATCGCTTCCCGGCGGCCGGAGATGCTGGAGCTGGTGCAGAGATGCGGCGATCGATATCACGTCCTGCAGAGCGGCGGAGCGAAGGAGCTGCTGGAGAAGGTGCAGCAGACGGTGAGGGAGAGCGGAGCAGACTTCTACAGCACCTCGCTCTTCCAGCAGAAGCAGATCCCGACCGTCAGGAGAGACAGAGAGCGACTGAACCCCTCGCGCGCTCTGGACGCTCTGAAGGAGGAAGAGGAGGAAGTGACGTCCACGGCGAGGAGCGAGTGTCTGGACTCGGCTCCGCTCCACTCCGCTCCGAAGCTGCTGGCCGCCGGGGCTCTGATGGGAGCGGCGCTCGGTGTGTTCCTCGCAGGAGCTGTAGGAGGCGCTGTCGGAGCCGTGCTGGGATCGGTGCTCGCTGAGGTCGGGAGACAGAGACTCAACAAACACAAAACAGAGTAAGAGACAGTGTGAAATAATTCCCTTGAACGTTGTTTCTTGCCTCATGTCTGCAAACTCAATATTATATGTGACCCTGGACCGCAAAACAAGTCATAAGGGTACATTTTCTGAAATTGAGGTTTATACATCATCTGAAAGCTGAATAAATCATCTCTCCATTGATGTGTGGTTTGTTAGGAGGACAATATTTGTCTGAGATACAACTATTTGAAAATCTGGAATCTGAGGGTGCAAAAAAATCTAAATATTGAGAAAATCATCTTTAAAGTTGTTCAAATGAAGTTCTTAGAAATGCATATTACTAATCAAAAATTAAGTTTTAATATATTTACAGTAGGGAATGTACTAAATATCTTCATGGAACATGATCTTTACTTAATATCCTAATGATTTTTGTAATAAAAGAGAAATGTATAATTGTGACTCATACAATGTATTGTTGTCTATTGCTACAAATATACCTGTGATACTGATGACCGCTTCTGTGCTGCAGGGACACAGATGTGTTGTATATTACAGTATATTAATCTTTTGGGTCTCGAGTTTAAATGTTTCCAGATCGCTCTGATTCTTCACCAACAGTTTCATGAACACAAGAACAAATTAGTTTGAACTCTTGAAGGCCTCGTTTATAAAGTGTGCGCTGCTCAGATTTGATCTTAGAGAGAGTGTGTGTGCGTGTGTGTGTGTGCTTAAATCCAAGCCAGTTATTTCATATCTAAAACATGTACTCATATTTGAGAGATGATTGTAAGATCAAATTTAGGGTGGTTTCTGCGCAACATTTTATGAATGAGGCCCTTTGTCTGTTTACTGCATTTTTCAGTTGTGTAACCATACATTTATGTGCACCACAGGAAAGGAAAGGAATAAAGAGACACAGTTTATAATTTATCGTTAAACATGTTCCAGACTGACTGGGCAATATTTATATTTTCATAAAACTCTTCATGTAAATAAGTGATCTTAACCCTTCTGTTATGCTGTGGAAGTTTTCGTCCACTAGGGGGCACTGTTGAGTTTTAATTTAGCCACAACTTTCCCTGTTTCAGCAAATGGAATGATTTTTGGTGACAAATATTATTTTGACACATATTTTGGGAAAATGCTTTGAAAAATTTAAAAAACTCAACAATACACTGTGGGCAAATTCACTCCCCTTTCATTATGTTCGTGGATGAAAACATCCACTAAATTTAAACTGCTGTAAAAATGTATCAGATAAATATTTTTTCCATTTTTTTTTTTTTTTTGGTAAAATCTATCAATCAACCTCAGTCCTGATTAAAACTACTAAATGTTTTAATCCAAGATTTTTACTCTTTAATTGCCAAGTTCATAGATGATGTCACTAATTTAGGGAAAAACACACGAAATGACTTGTTTTCAAAATAAAAAGTGATTGTGGCTGGATTTTTTTTACCTTTTATCACAGGCATGTCAAAGATTAGTAACAACATTGGCTTTGATGCATTGTGTTTTTGTGCAGCATCAGATTAAATTTTTTCTCTCTCATTTACTGTTTGTGGCTGTTTTTGCCCCATTGCCTTCCATTATAACCACATTTTTTGATTGCAAAGCCATGACACCATATAATCATGCCATCTTCATTGTTGGTGGTTTTCCCTGTTGAGAAGAGGTAAAATTTGTTATTTTTACAGTTGATCACTAGGTGGCACCATTTACCCTTTAGATAGGCCTGTGCAAAAAAGGAAAAAAAAAAGAAGCTTAGTTTCTGGCTTTTATATGGAGTATAACAGCATATTATAGTGTGTGTGTGTGAGAGCGAGAGGAGTGTGAGAGAGACCTTTCGCACTTATCTTGATGCGTCTGAGAAAATCAAAATATGCACCTCAGCTCTCAGAACTACATGGAGTAAACAATAACAAAGTAAGTGTATTTATGCACCTGCTGCAAGGTTGTGGGTTCGAGTCTCGGGCCGGTAATACTACGACTGAGGTGCTCTTGAGCAGGACACTGAACTCCCAACTGCTCCCCGGGCGCCGCAGCATAAATGGCTGCCCACTGCTCTGTGTGTGTGTTCACTGCTGTGTGTGTGCGCTTTGGATGGGTTAAATGCAGAGCACCAATTCTGAGTATGGGTCACCATACTTGGCTGAATGTCACGTCACTTTCACTTTTTCACTTTCAATAGGGCAAAAACAGCCACGAATAGTAAATGAGGGAGAAAAAAATGTAATCTGATGCTGCACAAAAACTAACAATGCATCAAAGCCAATGTTGTTACTAATCTTTGACATGCCCAAGACTGTGATAAAAGGTAAAAAAAAAAATATCCAGTCCACAATCACTTTTTATTTTGAAAACAAGTCATGACTGAGGTTGATTAGTGTGTGTGTGTGTGTGTGTGTGTGTGTGTGTGTGTGTGTGTGTGTGTGTGCGTGGGGTCAGGGGTCAGCTGTGGGTTTGTCTGGTTCTCAGTGCATCAGGTGTCCAGGAAGCTCCTACAGTTACTGCTGTCTCATCACCAGCCAACCGTCTTCCTGCCACGGAGCACTTGCG
>NC_056602.1:368682-381182 GCF_018340385.1 Cyprinus carpio | reverse complement strand
AAAAACACCATCTCAGTGTGGACATGAGGCCAACACAAGGAGAAAAAGATTATTTTCAAACGAAAACATATTAGTGTGGACAAGGCCTTATCCAGTTCATAAACTACAAAACTACATTTCCCATCATCCTCTGTGGATCGCCGACACATGCAGTGTTCTTCATTGTGTTGCACTAGTGCACCTCATTAGGAGGTGAAAATGAGAGAAAACTCTCAAATTATCATGTTTAATTTATTCAGACCAAAATCAGTTGAACACAAGCCACATAATTACAGCTTCACATCACCAAACATTTACTAGCTCAGACTGAGCTCATGTATGATCCTCCTGAAGACGTGCACGGGACAGAAGACAGAAGATGATGTGTGAACACTGAACCAGCGCATCCTCAGCCGCTCTCTGTTCATCCTGATGCTTTCAAAAGATCAACACGTTATTATAATCCAGTCTGACCCTCACAGATGTGAAGTTTGAGGTTCCCACGATCACACACAGCTCCTTCAAACATCAGTGAGATCACTGCAAAAACAGGCTTATCTTAGTATTTCTGTCTTGTTTCTAGTCAAAATATCTAAAAATGCTTAAATCAAGATGCATTTACTAGATAAGGAAAATGATGCAAAATATTTAGCCTTGTTTCCAGGAGAAAAAAACTGCATTTTTGCTTCAAATGAGTAAAATTATCTGCCAGTGACATAAGCAAAATAATGCACTTAATTCATCTAGTAAATGCATCCTGATTTAAGCATTTTTAGATATTTTGACTAGAAACAAGATAGAAATACTAAGATAAGCCTTTTTTGGCAGTGAGGAAATGAAATGGAGAAGTGGCAGACATGAAGGATCACGAGACACCAAACATGAGTTTCAGCCATCTCTCCACAGTTTCTATGCGTCGAGGGTTGAACACAGTGTTGCCAAGTCTGTGGTTTTCCTGCAAAACTGGGCTACTCTAACGCTGTTTCCACAGGGGGGTTCATATCCGCAGGTTTAAGCGACCACAATAACGTGATATTTAGCCGCTAAAATGCTAATTTCACCAGGGGAGCCCCGCAATAAACCACGCATTTTACCCCCGAAACACGATTGGGCTAGTCTTGAGTAGCAATTGGGTGGGTTTTGTTGTGAAAACCTGGCAACCCTGGTTGAAGGTTTCTCTAGCGTGTGAGTTTGAGGTGGTCAGCGCTGGTAGCTGCTCGCAGTGACCATCAGTATCTGTTCCTGGACCTCCTCCGTGATGTCTCCGCTGTGTTTGGTCTGGATGCCGCAGGTCCCCGTGCTGTCCTCGCTGTCCGTGTCACCGTAACAGCTGGAGCCCGAGGAGGCCGTGGAGCCTCTGTTCTCACACTGACCGCTGCTCTGGTCCTTCAGCAGCTGCACCAGGAAGCTGATGTACTTCATGGCCAGGCGCAGGATCTCGTTCTTGCTGAGCTTCTTGTCAGGAGGGTGGGTCGGGATGAGTGTGCGGAGCTCGGAGAAAGCTCCGTTCACGTTCTGCTGCCGCCAGCGCTCGCGGCTGTTCGTGAAGACACTCCGAGCCAACTTCTGAGGAGGACCTGAAGGAAAACCACAGAGCTGAGCATTCACGATGATGCTGAACTGAGGATGAAGAAGAGTGTGAAAACTGAACAACTCTAAACAACTCTCTGGACTACTGAAATTGTAAAAATGTGACGACAGCAGCGTTTCCCGGATTCTTACAGTGTTTCTCAGTTTCTCAGATCAGAAATGAAATTCTCTAAACTACGTTCATCTCCACATCATCTTGTGCACATCATAAAAGCAGTTTCTCATTCTTTTGAACAAGTTGCGATTGCTTTGGTGCATTCAAGTCGATTATGTACATTAATCTGCGGTTTCCTACATTATCAGGTGCTAATGTCATGTATTATATAGTTCCTTCTCTGTGCTATAGTCTAACCCCTCAACACATCTAGTCATAAGTTCATCATTAAATGCAAAACTGTTGATCTAGTTGTCATAAACTTTTCACCTTTGTGCCCATATTTCACACAATCATGAAGTTGTAAAGGTTTTTTTTTTTTTTTCAGAACACTAATAAAAGTGTAACTGTGAATCCAGTCACTTTCAATCAATAATCCCACATACAGTAATGTGCAAATTTATACTTTTGAAATGGACATTAAAATGCTTGTGGGAAATGCTGATATCATCACATTTTTATACATTTCAGTACCAACTGGTACCGAAGTCAGTACTTTTGACAACCCTAGTGTCTCCTCACAATTAGTTTTTCACAAAACAGCCACAGATTGAAGGACGCACCGTCACTGAGCTCCAGTTCGAAGTGTGTGGACGGGCGTCTCTTCATACGAGCGTTCCCGAAGATCCCAAAGCTTCCCGACGGTCCGAGGACAGAGCTGAGAGAAGGAGAGAAAACACTGCAGCATGAGGAGATGGAGGAGGAAAGGAAATCTATAAAAGAGTTTTCGTCTGTCACTGACTGGACAAATGTGACGGTCACCGCTCTGTCCTTATTACAGCACACAGCTCGGAGAGATCTGACTTCATTCTGTCTGAGACAAACCCAGACTAAAAGAGGTGAAAGATCAAGCTCAGCAAGTCACTGGTTTACAAGAGTAACAACAGTTTGTTCTTTCCTCTGAAGCTCAATAAGACCGTTACTATTAACGTACAGTGTTAGTGCTCCGGTCGTGTGTGTTGTTGAGGAGATGGAGCTGTACTTCACCGATCACATGCACCATTTCCACTTGTTTCACAAGAAAACAGCGGAAGAGCCCTAAACCAACCAGGTTTTAACAACAGGATATCCCAGTGACCACCAGAGCACTCTATAAACCTCACAGCATCTCTCAGACTCTGACTAACCCTAACACTGATTACATGTGATCTGGATTACGTAATCAGATTCCAAAAATTAAGTACTTGTGATTAGATTAAATTACATTTTAAAATACTCATAATTAGACTTCAGTTACCTTTTTATTGATTACTTATTACCCACTCAATAGCAATAAATTAGCTACTGATAATTTATTGATTCTCACTAATTCTGTTTTAAAAAATGTGTTATTTCTTATTTATATGTAATGCAGTGAATCCCAAACATCTGTTGTCAGCAGAACCAGTTTCATCTAAAAGATTTGCTTAACGTACCCCTAAGATTTTAAAATAAATATTTTATTAATTATGCAGCATATTTGCATGTTCACGGTTCTCTGATGTTGGTTAACGGTCACATAACATGCAGGTACACAAATAAAATGTTTACATTTTTTTAATAAGTGTTTTATTTTGATTGATGTTATTTTAAAATGATTTATTATAATTTTACATTTTTATGATTAATTACATGCTTTTCATTAAACTGACAAACAATCTGCGGTTCCCTCATTGATAATGTAACGTTTAGTGCACTTTATGTTATCAATAACAATGAATGGAATATATATTATTTTTCTTTGCATTTTTATATTAATATAGTAGATTTGGAAGATTATCCTAATTAAATAATGTGATAATTGAGTTAGGACAAAAGTAGTCTGATTATATTCCCTAAAATGTGTAATGTAATGGATTACATTACTAACTACAGTTTTGTCATGTCGTTTGGAATCAGTAACGGATTACACTTTGTAAGTGATCTGGCCAGCTCTGATAGCTCCAGCAGCATCGCAGCAGTAATAACCTGCTGATGAAGGGGTGCGTCTGCAGGAGGGCCGGAGGCAGCAGGGACAGGCGCAGCATGGAGAGCCGAGGCAGCGGCGGTTTGCTGTGAGCCAGGCTGATGACTGGGATGTTGGGCGGGAGGGACGGCGAGGAGGCGGCGGGGGGGCTCTGGCGGGGGTCCGTCTCGGGTTCAACTGCATCTCGAACCACGTTAGCATCGGGGGAACTCGAGCGAGCTGGACTGACGGGCTGCAGGACAGACGGAGAGATGGGCGGCTCGTTCTTCTCCATCATGACCTGAGACTCCTGACGTCCTCAGCTTCTTCTCATCCCTCCTCATGCAGAGCTCTGCAGATTTCTGTTAGGTCCTGAAACAACAACAACAAAAAGAGTCATATTATGATATTACTATTATAAAATATTTGTGTCCCTGCAGCACAGAAGCAGTCATAAGCAGCACAGGTATATTTGTAGCAATAGACAACAATACATTGTATGGGTCACAATTATACATTTCTCTTTTATGCCAAAAATCATTAGGATATTAAGTAAAGATCATGTTCCATGAAGATATTTTGTACATTTCCAACCGTAAATATATCAGATCTTAATTTTTGATTAGTAATATGCATTGATAAGAACTTCATTTGGACAACTTTTCTCAATATTTAGATATTGTTCAATATTTTTTGCTCCCTCAGATTCCAGATTTTCAAACATTGTCCTCCTAACAAACCACACATCAATGGAGAGATGATTTATTCAGCTTTCAGATGATGTATACATCTCAATTTCAAAAAATTGACTTATGACTGGTTTTGTGGTCCATATGTAAAACAAACTGGTTTGACATCATTTCAAACAAAAAGAGGTCAAACTTCTGTGTTTGTGAGGTTTTCCAGAACGTTTGGCTTGGAAAGCCGTTTCAAACTTCTGAAACAAACTCTTGCCAGACCAGAACGGGTCCAGAAAAGTTCACTCTGCTTGTAAACACCGTCAAACTTCCACCGGTCTGCAGCGAGGGTGTAATAGTGTGAGTATACGGGGGATTTAAGATTCGCATTCACACTGCGGGTGAATCCAGAGTCACTCCAGTTCAGTGACTGAAACACACATTCACTGCTGAAAGACTCATTGAATCAGTGTGAACAGAACTCAACTAGTTAATGCAGTGCACATGACCATAAACGCTCATCTGAGGAAGAAGAAAAATACTCAAACTAAACAACAAACACTGATTATCATGGGATCAGGAGCGGAAGAGCATTCACTGTTAAAACATTAGATCTTTCACAGCCAGGAGTCTGTCTGCGTTTGGTACTAATGACGACCAAAACAGCTAATGTTAGTGTCAGCCTTTCTGAGATCATCAGGGACAGCTGCTATCAGTGTTGTGTTGCTGATGCTGGTATTATGCGTAGATCATCTGTCAGACGTCCTGCTGTCTAGAGATCGGTCACTGATTGATCAACGAGTCAATCGATCAATGAACATCCTCACACAGACACAAAGAGAGACTCAACACACACTTCTGCAAAAGATTTCCTTCACGTTTCCCTCTTTTAAACATCGGCTGTTACTCCTCACATTAGGTTCCTCTTTCTGTCCAGTATTTAGTGAGCTTTATTTTTCACAACGAGCAGCCCGATCCTGAACAACACACACACACTTGATGTTCTAGAAGCTCCAGGTGTTTTCAGATGGTCACTTTGGAACTTCACAGTCATGCTCCTTCCAAACGTCTGTTTCTTTTGCTGAGTCTTTAATGTCCATGTCAGTTTACAAGAACTCTGTGATTCTCAGATGAGTTTGTTCTCATGTCAGAAGTGCTGAGTAAATGTATGAAGTTATTCTGAGTGTCAGCACTGCTCCTGAAGAACAAGCGTCTGCTGCGGTGCGAGATCTCGTCGCTCACTCACCGTGTTTGTGGTCACTTTCTCTGTCGTCTTCATTCACTCCCTCCGTCAATAAATAGAACCCACCCTCGCTTCCTTCCTGTTCCTGAGCACTGTCCTCCACAAGTTTCTGCAGCGTTCAGTGAAGATCAGAGACACGGAGTGATGACCTCAGTGAAGGAATGACAGAGATCTGGAACAGGTGCTGATGAAGAAAGTGATGCACGTGTGCCCATGTCTCCATCAGCCCCCATCACCAACAGACATGCTGCTCGAGTTGGACACCAGTTGAGCTGAACTAGTATCGAACGAGAGACACAGAGAGACACAGAGAGAGAGAGTTTTCCGCTCTCTGCTGGACAGGAGGCTGTACTTGTACAATATGGTGATGTTAATAAGAGTAAAAAAAGTGCCTGCAGTCCTGAGATAAGAGCCCCCCCCAAAGCAACGTCTCTCTCTCTCTCTCTCTCTGGTCAGCCTCAGACACTGAAGGTTATTGGATTTCGACCAATAAGGAAGCACAACTTACATCACAATTGAACCACATTGTAAAAGTGCACATAAACACTGAAAACTGCATGAAATGTAATCCAATGTGTTTTGTTATAAAATTACTGAAAACAATTAAAATCACATTTAAAGAGCCACTTCAGAATAACACAAAGAATCAGCATCACAGATACAGTCTCATCTCATCAGTCTGTGTGTGTGTGTGTGTGTGTGGTGTGTGTGTGTGTGTGTGTGTGTGTGTGTGTGTGTGAGTGTGTGTGTGTGTGTGTGTATGTGAGAGTGTGAGTGTGAGTAAGGTGTGGTGTGAAAATATATATATGTGTGTGTGTGTGTGTGTGTGTGAGTGAGTGAGTGAGAGAGAGAGAGAGAGAGAGAGAGAGAGAGAGAGAGAGAGAGAGAGAAGAGAGAGAGAGAGAGAGAGAGAGTGAGTGCATGTGAGAGAGAGAGTGTGTGTGTGTGTGTGTGTGTGTGTGTGTGTGTGTGAGAGAGAGAGTCTGTGTGTTTGAGTGTGTGTGTGTATCTGTGTGTGTGTGTGTGAGAGAGTGTGAGTTGAGTAAGAGAGGGTGTGAGAGAGGTGTGTGTGAGTGAGTGAGTGAGAGAGAGAGAGAGAGAGAGAGAGAGAGAGTGAGTGTGTGTGGGAGAGAGAAAGAGAGAGAGAGAGTGTGTGTGTGTGTGTGTGTGTGTGTGTGTGTGTGTGTGTGTGTGAGTGAGTGTGTGTGGGAGAGAGAAAGAGAGAGAGAGAGTGTGTGTGTGTGTGTGTGTGTGTGTGTGTGTGTGTGAGAGCGAGAGAGAGAGTGTGTGTGTGTGTGTGTGTGTGTGTGTGTGTGTGTCTGGAGAGCGAGAGAGAGAGAGTGTGTGTGTGTGTGTAGCAGCTGTGTTACGGCCGGTCGACTGCAGTTCGTGGTCACGTCTGTGGAGTTTTGTCTCAGTGTTAAATTAAGACGATGAGTTTTAACCGCACTGAGAAATGCTTTTCTCCATTTCTAAAAATACATGCGACCGTCAGTGTTCAGTCAGAGACACAATAGAGCTTTTAAAGTGAATCTGCCCTCATTTATTTCAAATCATTTGTATTAATTTTCCCTCTAAATTCGCATTCAGATATGCTTATTATTGTAACACTTTATTGTAATGCTTTAGGGACCAATATACTTACTAGCAAATGCCCATATTGGCTGTTTAGTACTTATAAAGCACATATTAATGCCTTTTTCTGCATGACCATATTTTAGATCCCTTAATTCAAACCCATACCTAAACATAACAACTATCTTACAAACCATTAATAAGCAGCAAATCAGGAGTTTATTAGTCAAAAGTTAATAGTTAGTTAATAGAGAGATCTCTATGAAGAATTTCAGTCAGGTTTCAGGCCCCACCATAGCACAGAAACTGAGCTTGTTAAAATTACAAATGACTTGCTTCTTGCGTCATACCAAGGCTGCATCTCATTGCTAGTTTTACTTGATCTTAGTGCTGCGTTCGACACCATAGATCACCACATACTCATAGATCGATTACAAAACTATACAGGTATCCAAGGGCAGGCTTTAAGATGGTTTAGATCCTACCTGTCCGATCACTACCACTTTATTTAAACGGGGAGTCATCTCATTTATCACCAGTAAAATATGGAGTGCCACAAGGATCTGTCCTAGGTCCTCTGCTATTTTCAATATACATGTTGCCCCTTGATAATATTATTAGAAAATACAGGATTAGTTTCCACTGTTGTGCTGATGATACTCAACTATATATCTCAACGAGACCAGGTGAAACTTCAAAATTATCTAAGCTAACAGAGTGTGTTAAAAATGTAAATTCATGACCTCTATTATTGGAACACAACAGATATCACAACACTAGTCAGTCATCACACACTGACAGACTTTCCTCCAGCTAGCACTGACTCGTCCAGACTGCTAGAGTGAGTGTGTTTGTGCTCCAGTCGTGAATGATTCCTCAGATCATGTGTGCTGTTATTGTGCTGCTTTTTGTGCCACAGTTTCTGGACTAAATGAACTCCAGCGAGAGCCGGTCACACATCATGCGGTTTGATGAGATGCAGAAACCCTTCTGCTTCTCAAACCTGTGCGAGTGATTAATATATCCGTCAGGGGCAGATGCTCTCGTGTGAAACACAGCGAGATTCACCTGAGCTCACGACAGCATCAGAGACAGATAGAGCTGTGTCTGCACCGCTCGAGTACCCAGGATGCACCTGGAGCAGCAGAGGGAGGATGTCAGGGACAGCTGTTTCCTGTCCACTCTTCCTGCTGGAGCACTGAAGGCTCTTCCAAATAGGATATGTGCGTCGCGGACGCAGGTGTGAGTGCACGAACGCTCATTATTCATAACTCATTTCTTAATGTGCCACGGAGGGGCTTCCGATTGACAGGCCGGGGCCAAACTCTCTCCAGCATCGAGATCAGAACCACAACACACAGATAGAGACATTACAGCCGATGATTTACAGCTCAAATCATGAAGAATATCACTGCTCCTGATCGTCTGAGATCACTGCAAATCATGACTTTCTTACTTTTGTCTTGTTTTCTAGAATAAAAATCTAAACATTCCTGAATCAAGATGCATTTATTTGACAAGTAAAATGTTTTGCAGTGTTGATTAATTAATCTGTGAAACACTGCAAATGTCAGAGATAATGTTCTCAGGTCATAATGAGCATTGAACAGTAAATATGACTTCTGCAACTCTCTGACGTCATGCATGTAAACATAAAGGTTTGTTTCTGACATGTCAGTATAAATCCAAGACGACTGACATTTATAGGTGAGAGAACATTACACCCCTGATTTATTTACGATCTTCGATGTTTGACTGAGTGTTTGCTCTAGTTTTATGGTCACGTTTTATTATTTGTGATATTGATGGATATCAGCCATGACCCATCAGAAGAACACACTCCTGTTCCTCTAAACCCGAACATTTAAACTCAAACTCACGTGACAGAGTTTAGAGGAGATCTGCTCCTCCACAACCGTCTCCAGTTCAGCAGCAGTCACACACACACACACACACACACACACACACACACACAACCTGAACATAACCAACCGGCCGAGAACAACCAACAAGTAACTAAACCTCCAGCGTCTGCCTCTGAAGCCTTGGGGAAAATAGAACCAATAAAGAAAATGAACAAAAAGCTTCACTTCTATCAAATTCTATCAAAAATTGTCACAATTACAGCAGAACATCTGAGTTTCAGTCACAAAACATGCATAAATGAGCCACCGAGAAGCAGAAACTGAAGCCTGTTCAATGATGACAGCCACATAAACACCGATTCCAACATTCATATTAATCTGCATACACTGTATGACTGACTCATAATCAGATAATAAAGCATCCATGTAATAATTCTGCAACATCAGAGGACTATAAATACAATTTAATACTTCATTTCCAGCACAGAAAACCTCCGAAAAAAACAAAACAGAGCCGGTGGAAACACAAATCAGAGAGACTGTGACAAATCAATAAATATATTCAGCAATAAATATGTTGACACAAAACAAGAAGAATGTGTAAATTAAATAAGTGAAGAGTCAAATATCATATACAGCACTGAACCGAACAGATGGCTTCACAATAACGAACCCAGAGAATCTCATCCACAGACTCTCAGCAGAGACTCCGCTCGGAGCGCTTCAGCCGGTTATGAGTGTCCTACCAGCTGCTGCGCTTCAGCTTCAGGACGTCACCGCACTTCAGACACGTGGAGTTTGTGTTCGCGTCCTTCTTGGGGATGTTCCAGCAACTGCTGACAGCGCACGCGGTACTTCTTATACCTGCCCAAACCAAGAGAGCAGCATAACTAAATCAGGCCACATTCAGGAGAATATTTACTCTTCATAAAAGTGCTTTCCATAAACCATAACTCTCTAATAATAAACATGAAGAGAGTTGGAAAGATCAAACTTTTGACATGCAAATGCACAGTTCTTAAAAGTCAACATGAACAGTGTTCACAAGTGAGTGGTCAGCGAGCGCTGGCGCACCTGATGCCACAGGCGTTACAGAGCGGCGTCCCGTCCTCAGCGTCTCTCCAGAGAGGAGTCTTCCTCGTGCGGCAGGACGCACACATCTTACTCCCTGAGGAACACACACATCAATCAACCACTGAGAGACAAAACACAGCTCAAACTGAAGAAACACTCACAACTACACACACACACTGTTCGTGACTCCATCTGGTGAAGTCAAAGTACACTAAACACACTAAAGAGATACTGTTCCAAACCTGTATGAGCTTCTTTCTTCTACTGAACACAAGAGTAGATGTTTGGAATTATGTGTAGCCGAACATTTGATGGTACCCATTCAAAGTTGGGTTTCCAATATTCTCCAAAATATCTTCAACAGAAGAAAGAAACTCATACAGGTTTTGAGGGTGAGTAATCGATGGCAGTTTTCATTTATGGGTTAATATTAAACTCTGAATAACGATTTAAGTTATGAATGCAAGCACATTTTGATATTATATCATGAATTCTAGAATCAAATTGTGTAATTATTGTCAGAGGAACATGAAGACATGAACTCCACTTGAATGTGTCAGCTACTATATCTATAAATAAAGACTTTAGATGACATGAAACTGAGGTCTAATGTCTATCCCAGGTTTAAAAAAACTACATTATATGTACTTATTATAATGAGAGAGAGTGTGTGTGTGTGTGTGTGTGTAAGAGAGAGTGAGTGTGAGTGAGTGTGAGTGTGTGTGTGAGAGTGAGTGAGTGAGTGAGTGAGTGTGTGTGTGTGTGTGTGTGTGTGTGTGTGAGAGAGAGTAAGTGAGTGAGTGAGTGAGTGTGTGTGTTAGTGTGTGTGAGCGAGTGAGTGTGTGTGTGTGTGTGTGTGTGTGTGTGAGTGTGTGTGTGTGTGAGTGAGTGAGTGAGTGATTGTGTGTGTGTGTGTGTGAGTGAGTGAGTGTGTGTGTGTGTGTATGTGTGAGTGAGTGAGTGTGTGTGTGTGTGTGTAAGTGAGTGAGTGAATGAATGTGTGTGTTTGTGTGAGTGAGTGAGTGTGTGTGAGTGAGTGAGTGAGTGAGTGTGTGTGTGTGTGTGTGAGAGAGAGTGTGAGTGTGTGTGTGAGAGTGAGTGTGAGTGTGAGTGTGTGTGTGAGAGTGAGTGAGTGAGTGAGTGAGTGAGTGAGTGAGTGTGTGTGTGTGTGTTGAGCGCCCTCTGGTGCTAGTGTGCAGTACTGACGGGACAGAGCGCAGGGGTCACTCTCCTCCTCTGAGCTGCTGCTCCTCTGAGTCCGGCACCGGCTGCTCCTGCTTCTCCTCCAGTGCCGGATCTCCTCACTGAGCAGAGGAGGACACAACATCAACCACACTGAGCAGAAACACACCATACTCACTCCCTCAGGGGCTCCACCTGTAGTTGGAGGTGATGATCAGTCGGCTCTGACCGGCGTCCAGCTGCGGGGCCATGCTGAAGGTCACGCCCTGCACGCCGGGGTCCTGCGGGTCGGGGCTGCGCTCGGGACGAGACTGCTTCCGTCTGCGATCCTTATTCACACTCTCCAAGAGATTATTATTGAGGTCTGTCAGCTGTGAGGAACACTGTGAGCTTTCAGAAGCGTTCAGAGGGAGCCACTCACTCTCAGCGACTCGCTCAGACACCAGACAGGAAGTGAAGTCAAGAGGACAATCACTTCCTGTGGACAGGACAACAGATTCATCCTGATCAGAACGGCCCTCGATGTGCAGCACAGACGTGTTTTCAGTCTCCTCACTGGCGCTGATGTGATCCGCTGTGTGTGTCTTTATGAGCTCAGCGAGATCGCCGGGTTCTTTGAGTTCCTCTGCATCTGTGAGCTCGTAAATGACTGAGAAACATGCGCTGGACGGGACACTGCTGCGGGGAACGGTGGGACGCTCGGGCTCAGATGCAGGTCTGGACATCACCACGGTCTCGGTGACGTCTGATGGGTCAAGACTGACCTGAGCTGTGTCCTCACAGCCGGACTGCAGCAGCCGCTCACACTGCTGGTTGATCAGATGCATCACGTCCCATGCGCTGCTGCTGCGCTCAGACTCGACAGAGCCGCTGAACTCAGACTCTTGACGGCCGGAGAGGACGAGTGACCTGCTGTCTTGACTCTCTATATGTGCCGGTCCAGAACTCCAGCTCTCGCCGGCCGCTGGAGGGGACAGTTTGGTGGCCTCCTGAAGCAGGAGGAGGATGGAGGACTGGGTCACCTGCTGGTGCTGCACATCTTCTGGAGAACACACATGAGAGCTCATGTTCCCTCATCAGTTTACTGAAACAGAGAGGAACAGGTACACCATTACACATAAATGTAAACATCCATCGGTGTTCACACAACCGATCAGAAGTCTGGGTTCAGTAAGACGTTTTAATGTTTCTGAAAGAGTCTCTTCTGCCCACCACAGCTGCATTCAAACTATAGTAA
>NC_056602.1:353682-361182 GCF_018340385.1 Cyprinus carpio | reverse complement strand
AGTGCGCTCAGTTTCAGAAGAAGCTGCATTCTCTGATGGTGTGGGGTTGTGTTGCACATGACGTGACTATGCGTGTTGGCTATGGGCCAACAAGCTGCTCTTACACATCTGGAAAGGCACCCATCAATCGTGAAACGGTATATATCCAAGTTCTTCGAACAACATATGGTCCCACCAGACGTACGTCTCTTTCAGTTAAGAAGGAAGAGAAGACCTGCATTTTTCCAACATCATGGACAATGTCAGACCACATACTGCATCAATACAACATCATGGCAGCGATGGAAAGAAAGAGATAGATAAGGTATACAGGCCAGAAGGAAAGGATAAGAAGGAATAGAAGAAGAAGAAGGATCCGGGTTTTACCCCCTGTACTGAAAATGCCAGCCTTGCAGTCCAGGATTCTTTCACCATAGACAAACATTTGGTGCATCATAAACCCATAAAAGAGGAAGAGATGTGACAAAGAAGACCTAGAACAAGTTGAGCAACTAAGCAAGCTTCTGGTATTAAGACAAGAATGGGGACAACATTCCTATTCCTAAACTTGAGCAACTTTGTCTCCGTCATCCCCAGACGTTTGCAGGACTTATATTTTTATACAAAAGAAAACAGAGGAACAGAGTCGGGGATGCCACACAGTGGTAACGTTTTTTTAAACATGTCCTTTGGTCCCAACTTTTTTGAGATGTGTTGATGCCATGAAAGTTTTAAAATTCAACTTAATTTTTTTTCACCTTAAAAATGACTTACATTTTCTCAGTTTAAACATCTATAGTTGTATTCTGAACTAAAAGTATTTAAATTTGAAACTTCCACATCATTGCACTTCTGGTTTTTATTCACAAATTTGACAGTTTTGTCCCAACTTTTTTGGAATACAGGTCTTTTGTATTTCTGAATGAACGACCTCTGAGGAGCTTTTGTGTCCCTGAGTAACTCGGATTAGAGAGGAGGGAAGGAATTGTTGAAATACGAAGTCATTATTTTTTGTTTTTTAGAATTAAAGTACTATCCTCGTAGCTTCTTCAAAAATTACTTGTTGAACCTCTGATGTCACATGATTATTTTATTGAATGTCCTTTGCTTATGTTTTTCTGATGGCCTTGACCGTGTTCCTGGATCCTTGCTGTCCTTGAAGATCAGAGCAGCTCTCGGAAAGAGGAGTAGGGTTCCCATCAGAAAATAATTTCATTTGGAACGCGGACATGAGGATGACGAGTAATTAAGTACAGATTTCATTTTTAGTTTATTGTTTTTTTTTCATTTGGTTGGAACTAAGGGACGGGTGAATGATTGCATTGACACACTGATAAAGCGTCAACTAGCTTTTGTGATGTATTTGTTAAAATTCATTAATGAATCAAAGGACTCCTCACTTATTAAGGGAAGGGTTGGACGTTTTAGTTTCAAATTTTAAATATAAGTCCATTTAATTGCACATTATAATTGGGAACCTTTTTATATTTATTATAGTTTTGTGTTTTAAAAACAATAATGTAAAAATGCCGCTTCTGTGCAAAAATCATTTTTGTCTGATTTCATTAGCTTGGTTATCAGTTCAGTTATCTGCCTTTCTTATTTCTAACTACTAGTAATAAATTAGATTACATTTAAATAAAGGGGGACCGGCAACATACATTTTAGAAAGGTATAACAGTTGTCATTATGAAGTATAAAAAATGCCAGATTCAGGTCTTTTTACTGAAAAAGTTTAGTGGCCGGCTGTTCTCGGTGGGTGCTGTTATCAGGTTCTCTTCTTCCTTCTGCTGCTGATGCTGATTAAACTCACACTCGCATCAGCCTGCGTGGGTCCGGTTGATGAGCTGGCTGTCTCCAATTCGGCCACAGCACCTGTCACACACACACACACACTCCCACACTGTTACTGGACACCGCCTGTAACCCTTCAGAGTGTGTGTGTGGCGTGGTGTGTGTCAGGTGGTAGTGTGTGTGTAAGCGGTGTGTGTGAGTGTGTATGGTGTGAGATGTTTTGTGTGTGGTGTGTGTGTGTGGTGGGTTGTGTGTGTCTTGTGTTGGTGGTGTTTGGGTGTGGTGAAGGACCCGCACCGATGCTGGTCCGCAGGGCGGCCTCGGAGCGGTAAACCCGGCGTGGCTGCCTCCGGTAACACGCGTGTCAGTCGGTTCGATTGGGACATAATGCTCCAGAGTTCCGGTGAAACTGCTGGACAAACCGACCGCTGCGGTCACAACCCCCACTGGCCCCCCGACCGAGCCGGCCCGCGGACGCCCACGCCCCCATGAAACGGTTTTGATCCCGCGACCTTCCGCATGGCCCATAGCAGCCGAGGGTTGTGCCGGTTATTGCTTGTTGGGGATTTTGACGCCACTACAGGAAGCCTCTAACAGCATCGAATTTATCTACGATTCGCAGTGATGTTTGTTAAAGAGTCACAAATGGTTATTGTTTTTCCTTTGTGAAAGGTAAACAAACCACGACCCAGAGAAGACGGAAACAACAGATAATTTTAAATAGAAATAACATAAATAATGTATTTCATTATTTTATTGCATGCACAAAAATAAATAAAAAAAAAAAAAAAAAAAAACATGATCTTTTAGCTGAATCATTTAGCCTACTGATTATGTTTTATTTAATAATGCATACTTCAAATAAAGAATTAAGTAAAGTAATATTCAGTTAATGTTGGGGCAGTGAATTACGGAAGCAGTTAACGAGAACCCCGTAATAAAAAGCATTTTAAAAGAAAAATACTTCTCACCTCCCAATCTTTTCCACGTATAAGCAATGCACTAACCCTCTATTTAATATACTTGTTACAAATGATTTATAACTCCTATAATTATGACAAAGCGGCTTATGACTGGTGTTTCTCATTTATAAGGCTTTCGAGTATAGTAATTAAAAGCTCTTCTACTAAATGAAATAAAATACTATAAAATCACTTTGAACGCTTTTTGAAGATTAGTGGAAATGCAAAATAATGCTTTTCGGTGAACTCATAGTAATGCATGTGTTTTATTTTATTGGTTCTGTGATGTTTGTTGGGTTCTCAGTAGGCACCAAGAGCTGGCCTTGTGGTGTTGATCATCCGCCTGCGAGGCGGACAGACAACGAACAGCCATCCTCCTCCGCAAGAGCACGAGGGACACTGTCCTGTGTGGCTCTCTGCTGTTTAGGTTCTTGAAAAAATTACATTGAGTCAGTCATCCAAAGGAGGACATTTCAACCTTGGACAAATGGAAGAGCAATCACTTACAAACGAGGACAGGGAGGCAGTTAAACAAACAAGAGATCACGTTAGCTTAACGCGTTACAACATAGCAAGGGCTTCTTTTAATAATATAAGAAATACCAACAGAACAGATTTAGAATAGAAAAAAGATTAAAGCTAGGTTTAATGTGGTTGTTAAATTACAGAAGTGTTCTTTTACTGTCACGTCAGGGGGACTAGCAGAACAGAAGGATTGCCATTTAATGATTTAACTTTTAAAAAAAAAAATAACAGGATTTAATAATATCAAATTTTGCGCTGAAGATATGCAATTTGTGCTGGATCATTTTGTATACAAAAGCAGTCAGGTCCTGGAAGGAAACGTTTCTAACTGTGAGTAAGTCACAGCTGGTTCATTTGTCCATGATCCCCCTTCATACAACATTCCCCATGACAGGACCTAATGACCGCTTTATAAAAGGATCAGCACACACAATAAAAAAAAAAATACTTTACAACCAAAATTATTGTATTGATATATTCTTTTCTGAGGGCGGCAAGTTTTGTTACATTGCTTTGTGTTCTTCGCTGTAACAAGAAGACCAAAACGTTCTGATGTAACATGACTCATCTGTGGAACGCTCAAAGAAAAAAAGAGGAAAGGAACTCGTTCTCATCCGCTGGGGTCTTTTATATTTTAGCACTACTGATAACAGGGTACACTCTAAAAAGTGCTGCGGGTTAAATACACCCGCAAGTTGAACGTAGTAGTTAGTAAGTAGAACCTGGCACAAACCCAGCAGGCATGGGATAAAACATTTAGTGCCCAGTTCGTCTGGATAATGACCCCAAATGAAATGGAGTTGTGACATGTCATGAATAAAACACAGCTGTATCGCCAATCAGAATCAAGAACTGGAACTAAACTGTTTTCTAAAAAACAATCAGCCGTGTGTGAGCTGTGGTTTACAGTGCATTTAGAAAAGCTTAGGAGGTTTTACCCTCCGATCAACCATCAGTTGTATTTCAGCTTCCTGTCTACATTCACTGTAACCCAACAGGGCTTAACGGGGGCGTAGGCTTTTGTAAACCCATCCTGGGCGAACAGATCATCTGTGGTTGTGTGTGTGTGTGTGTGTGTGTGGGTGGGTGTGTGTGTCGTGGGTTTGTGTGTGTGTGTGTGCAACTTGTGGCCCTTAATTCACTTCAGAAATGTTTTTCAGCTTCGACAGCACTACCTCCACACAGAAGTGTGTGTTTTCAGTAATGGCCTGAGACTTAAGGTCAAATTCAAATGTAGTGCCCGACTCACACCAGTACATGATTCGGGACGCGCTGTGAATGTCTCCCTCCTGTCTCACACAACTGACTGAACTCTTTAGCTCGTTTAGCAGAGATTGATATCTGAATCCCCTAGTGTGTGTCTGAAGAGATACAGATGTGATGCGCATCTCGGTCAGGGACCGTATGAAAACGTCTGGGTCTAAACCAACACAATTGCTTCTCTTCCAATGTAAAAAACTCTCAACACAAGCTACCTTTCTAAAAGAGCTGAAAGTCATAATGAGCAGAGTGACACATCACACTCAGCACACACTCACACCTCACACACACACAGTGGACAAACACACACACCCACACACACACACACCCACACACACACAAACACACACACACACAATTCACTTATCTGTCTGTGTGTGGACTGCAGTATCTGAACATCTTGTCTCCTCTCTCTGTCTGCTTAGCTTCTTTTCAACTTCATTGAGACTAAACTAACACCCATCTGCCCTGCAGGGCCTGCTGGAACAAGCACACACACACACAACACACACAATCACACAAACACAAACACACACACACACCACACTTTACTCTCTATGCTATCTATACTATGCTCTCTCTCTCGACTCAGCACACACACACATAAACAAAAAAAAAAAACAAAACCACTACCAAAACCCAAAAAAAAACCAAAACTAAAAAAAACAAAAAAAAACAAACAAAAACACACACACCACACACAACACACACGTAATACTATATCTCTCATCTCTAATATCCTTATTCTCTCAACACACAAACACACAAACACAAACAGTACGCTCCCTCTACTCTCTCGCGATTCTCTCTCTCACACACACACCACACAACACCACACACACTTACTCTCTCTCTCATCTCCTTCTCTCTCTCTCACACAACACAAACACACAAACACTCTCTCGCTATCTCTCTCACACACACACACACACAATATCTCTCTCCTCTCTCTCTCTCTTCTCTCCTCTCTCTCTCTCCCACCACACACACACACACACACTCTCTCTCTCTCTCTTCTCTCTCACACACACACACAACCACCACACACACACCACACACTCTCTCTCTCTTCTCTACACACACACACACACACTTACTCTCTCTCTCTACCCACACATCTCTCTCTCTCTCTCACACACACACACACACACCACACTCTCTCTCTACTCTCTCTCCCCCACACACACCCCCACACACACACAACCACCTCTCTCTCTCTCTCACACTCACAAACACACACACTCTTTGTCTTGGGTACCCAGCCTTTTCTTTTGTGTCGTGTACAGCACGCGCCGCCAGCTCGCCGTGGACGGCGTCCGCCCTCGCGCCTGCACGCGTGTGTGCGACCCGGTTGTGTTTTTTAGTTTCTTGATACCCAATCGCAAAGATACTAAATTTTTTAGCGATGAGATTTGATAATCTGATTAGACTTGATGTTCAGGTGAGAAGCAGGCTGGTCTGAAACTGGTTAGTGTTGTTAGTATGAGTTAGTCAGGTTATGTAAAGTCTCAGAACTAGTGGGACGGATTTAAGATGCATCACCAGAATTTGGAGGGATCTTTTATGCATATTAATAATCATTGGGAATTGCCTACATTGTGCCCCTACATGGTTATCTATTGGGTTGTTTTTCTTGTAATTAAGATATAAGTTTGCAAGAATTCTGTGTGTAGGGTTGCTGGGAGGTGTATCTGCTGCCGCACTCTGTGTAGCTTGACACTGAGTTGGCCCCAAAACCTCAACTTCCATACAGCGCTGGGCTGAATCACACTATCAAAGATTTTACACAAATTGGAAGCGGTATTTTATTTTTTTGGCATTTTTTTCTTGAAGCGTATAGAGCTTTCGGCTTATCTTTTAAGAGCATCACTGCCGAATGAAACTCCCCGATGCAGTGAGGATCACGAGGAGGTAAGTGTACCTGCAGGTGGTGTTCTAGATGAACTGGTATCTGTGTTCCTGACATCTGGGCTTTTTCTGAAAGACAATAATGTTGGACACACACATCTCACAAACACACAATCACACACACACACACACACACACACACACACACACACACAGCACACCCACACACTTCTCTCACACATCCACACAAGCATGACATCACTGTCACGCATGACCACTGAACGCAGCATGAATCAACGTCTGCAGTCACACACACGCGTTTGCATCGGAGGTCGTGTTCGTGACGGATGTTGAAAACTCGTCGCAAATTCATATGTCAAAACTGTGGTCGTTGATGTGAAATGTCATTGAATTTCTATTATGACAGTTTGTTGTGGCTAGAATACATATTGTCTATATACAGGTGCCGCGGTCATCTAATTAGAGAAATACATCAAAAAAGTTGATTTTATTTCACTTTTCTCAAAAAGTGGAAACTTTGTATTATATTCATTCCATTCCACACAGTGAATATTTTCAAATGTTTTGTGTTTTTAATTTTAAGATTATAACTGACAAACTCAATGAACATCCCAACTTCAGTACCAGCAAAATCAGACTATGACTTAAGACCCAACAAAGAAAGGATTTTTAGAAATCTTGGCAACTGAACGTTACTATAAAAATAAAAAAAGTATTGAGCAAGTTACAGCACCAATACTTAGTTGGGGCTTCCTTTTGCCGGATTACTGCGCATCCCCCATGCCGGCCCCGTGCATTGGAGTAGATCAGTCTGTGGCACTGCTCAGGGTGGTATGAGAGCCGTTGCTATGATAAGTGGCCTTGCAGCTCTTCTGCATTGTTTGGGTCTGGCCAATCGCAAGCTTCCTCTCACAATAATCCCCATAGATTTCTGTGGGGGTAAGGGTCATGGCGAGTTTGCTGGCCAATATTAAGAACAGGGCTACCATGGTCCGTAACCAGGTAATGGAAGCTTTGGCACTGGTGCAGGTGCCAAGTCATGTTGGAAATGAAATATGCATCTCCATACAGTTGGTCAGCAGAAGGAAGCATGAACGTGCCTAAACACTTC
>NC_056602.1:324124-352588 GCF_018340385.1 Cyprinus carpio | reverse complement strand
CATCACAGCCAAACTTAAGTTGCTTCACCGTCGCCTCGATCATAAGAACATTCAGGGAGGTGTACCTCAGTGTACTCTACTGTAACTTTTGAGAGCGGTACTCTATTACAACACATGCATCAGATTGTCTTACATACAGAAAATAGTTCAAGATTCGTCACAATACATCGATCCACATCTGTATAGAGCATATATAACCATCAGTGAAAATGTGATGCATGTCCGCTCAATGCGACAGTGCAAGTATTAGAAGGCATACAACACAGATGAAAATATACATAAATTATCGCGATGAAAGAATGCAATCACGTAAAGACTAAAAATCTAAGAATAAAATATAAAAAAGTGTAGACTGTATAAGTAAATATAGAATGGAAAATAATGTGGCATGAAACGACACTGTAGTGCGTAAATATTAAGAGTCCCCACGAGTACAAGAAGCCAGGTGCATATGATGCAGTATACTGGAGTCTTGTGTAAACATTCTTTTTGTAACATCAGTACTCCTATTTTGTGTAAACACAGGAACGCGGGAATGGAAGAAGCCTGAACTAGACATTACAGGTGATGTGTGTGACGGGTGGATCAGTCATGCGAGAGGGGATTTTACCTCGCCGCCTCGGCTAGGGGCCAGTATAGTCTGTGGTGTCTGGTCCCAGACCAAAGATGTGATGCTGGGGCAGAATATTTTTTTGATTGTTGTTTAGTGTATTGACTGTGCAGCTACATTAAGGAATAGAAAATGTGCAAATGTAAGACTATGTTGTAGTGTGTGTGTTTTTGAGGGCTTGTGTGTGATGTCTCGAGGACAAAGTTTGGTTTTTTCTGGCAAGAGTGAGTGGTTTTGAGTGCAGAGCTTCATTTTGACCTGAAAAATAGGCTTGTTTAAGCTACTGGGTGAGATGTTATGGATTTTGTGTTTACTGCTTTTGAGAATATGAGGCATAGTTTCAAGAAATGTGCTTAAGCAATCGAGAAAAAACTGTAAACATCACTGAGTGAATGAACAGCGCTCTCTTCCACTCTCTCAGTACTCATGTGGCTGAAGTGCCCTGAGCAGCAAGGCACTGAACCCCAGTTGCTCCCCTCGGGCGCTGGATATATAGCTGCCCACTGCTCCGGGTGTGTCTCACCTCTCAATTGCTGTGTGTGTGCACCAGTTCCAGTGGCAGCGGGTTACCATACTTGGCAAATGTCACTTACTTTCTCACTTTCACTAACAGTGTCTGCCATAGTACTTTGCTCGCCATTTAGCCCTCTTTCTGGGCATCCCAAGTTGTTGGAAGCCCTCTTACAACCAACCTGTGTATTTAATCCTAAGCTACCAAATATAAAAAACAAGTAATCGGCCTCATAACCTATTTCTGAAATGGTATTTAGAGTGATTGATATTTAATGACTTTAGTCATGAAAGATTCCTCAATACTAGAGTAAAAGGTGACTGCAGCACCTCTCTCTACAGCTCCTCATTCATCACAATAACATCTGCTGTGTTAGCAGACAGATGAGAAAAGATTACAGAGTTCCTGTTGAGATACTGGAACATGGATGAATTTACACCAATGAATTTACACAAGAATGTTTGTATATTCTTACTAAAGGTGGTAAATAGTTTGATATCATCTGTGCATTCTCTAAGCATGACAGCCGTGTACAATGTTTGATTCTCTTGTGCCGACACCACAGCATTTGTAGGACCATATAGACCGTTCAGGAACTGAATGTACTCTGTTGAAAATAAATGTTCGCTGATGCTGTGTCTGAAGTGTGATGCCGACACCATCCACAACTGAACACACAGCCCTCACCAGTTGTAAGCGAATGCGGTGCGCCAGTCTCCAGATAGCAACCACAGGTTGACAACAAGCTTGTCTAGGAGGAAGAATTTGTACTCTGGCTTTTACTGTGAAAATAACAATGTCCTCGCTGAGTGCAGTAGTCTTGAGAAATGAGTGTGAAACAGAGGGAAGACATGCAAGTTTTCCCTGAAGGTCTAAAGTCCAGCCAGTGTGGGTTTTGATGATACTGATGTAATCCATGGAGTTCACCGGCCTTAATATGTTATTGGGGTCTATATCCACTGAATGCAGCTGTTGACTCGAGATATAGATCAGGGGGTCAGTGTGATATCCTCTGAGACGCCTCAACCGTCCTCACAGGTCATTCAGGTCCGGCCAGTCTGACCAGACACCAAAAACCAGCAGGTGGGTGTCAAGTTTTCTCGCTGGGTTATCTTCTCAAGCCAAGGAAGTGGGGCTCTGAGTCCCTGGGTAACAGCACCCCGCGTCTCCTGAGGTCCAGGAACAGGGAGGATCGGGTGAGCGTGATTTCACCAAGTACAACATGTTCCTGGAACAACATTTCAATCCACCAATCAGAACTGAGTTATAACTTTTCAGGAAATATCTGTTTTAGGTTTAAAATCAGGGTTAGGTGCTTCTACACCCTTGTTAATCAGCTATCATAAATTATGGGTAGGGGGGTTAAGGTTTAGGGGTAGGGCAATGGGCTAAGTCTATATTTTGTGGACAACAAATGTTGCTCCAGGATCATGTCTTACTTGGCACAATCACGGCGACCGGGAGGATCAAGCCAACTCTCTAACGTCTCTGTCATTATTGTTCAGGATGATCAGAAGGTGATAAACCCACATGCTGCTATAAACCCATATCACGTTCAGCACCCCCAACCCTCCTTGCCACTGGGGATGAAAAAAGATCTCATTATTACTCAGTCCAAACCACTCCCAAACCAATCTCACTGTTTTGTTATTCATTTGCTCAGCACTTTCTCTTGAATATGAGCATTGGAGAACAGATGTTGTAAGATGTTTGTTACTTTAGACAGTCACCTGTCTAACAGCCTCCAGCTTCAAGGTCAGTGGCAGTGGACATTTATCAATTCAGGTCCAGCCTGCATGTGAACTCTGACAAGATGATGTTTACTTGCTCTTTCCATTCTCCTGCAATATTAATTTTATGTCCAAGATAAGTGTATGTCTCATGAAGAGAATATACACGTATAGGTTGTGCTGCTACTGTAAACACTGGACACCTATCAGATTTTGAGCGGTACCAGGTGCTCCCTCCAGTCCTCCTCTCATACAGAACAGCACATTTTGAGTCCTTAATCTCCAGGCCTGACCATTTCATAAAAGAATCTGTTCTGGCTAGCATGTTTTTAATTATACTCTCTTCTCTGGAGGCAATCTGGACATCATCTGCATAGCCCTGTACCAGGATCAGGGATATCACACCGCTGAAAAAAAAAAAAAACATCCACTATAAAAACTTTACAAAATAAAAAAAAAAATCTGGGTGGATGTAAATGTTACATAATTAAATCTGTGATATTAACAATAAAATGTTTAGTTTCTGTCTTTACATTCATACATCTAGTTTTAAATTAATCTGCATTTGTTCAAAATACAAAACAATGTGCTTTTTTCTCTTTACAAAATGTATCTAAGTAATCCCAACCAATCTTCTTAGGTACACACACAACACACAATAACCTTGTTTCATTTACTCATGTAAATATTACCCTAACTTCTCTTCGTGTTTTTCGTTGTCTTGTCTGGAAACCCCCCGCGCGCAAACGAAGAGGAACACACGGACTGAACAAGGTAAGAATAAAGTTATCAAAGTAAGGTTAGTTATATTATAACCACCATTTCCATAGTGATGTGTCTTACATTCTGGTTATAATTAACTAACATAACCATATGTTAGTTATAACCAGAATACACATCACCATATTTGTGATGAGTACATTCTACTAACATTCAGCTGACAAGCACTAGTGGTTAAATAGTTAATCATTAAATATTTGCATTTATACTTTCAGTAGAAATACTCAGTTGCTAATTAGAAAATTTGAGTACATGTAACTTAAAAATAAACTAACAAATTTGGAAAAACAAAGTAGATCCCACCTGAAATTTGGAACATGGAGTTGAATTCAATCAAAAATACACATTTAGAACTCTTAAAGTTATGTAGATCACACACACACAAAAATGACTAAAGAAATACTAAAATTAAGTTTACTTTATGTGTAAACATTCTTTCAACAGACAAAAAAAAAATAAGTAGTTTTTACAAAGACTAGTCTTGTTTGATCTACATAATAAATTCATGCAAAAAAAATCATCATATATTTTAAGTTAATCAAGCAGAAAATTTTTCCTGTCAGTGTTGACGGGCAGTTATAAAATGAATTGCACTCCAAAGGCAGCCAGTTTTAATGCTGAAGTGGTGTTGGGAGCGTGAGCTGTTCTCCACAGAATACTTCGATAAAGGAGCCTCTATTTACATCCTCCAGATCTGATCATCACATCATGAGATAAAGTTCCAAATGCATCTCTAAAGTCTAGGGAAGACTGAATACAGTCTGCAGGACTCATGTTTAAAGTCATCTATCCCTGTTTTAAGGCAAAATACATGTTCATTCATACCTTGCCTATTGATGTATTGCCTTTTGTTTTGGTGAAGAAGATATCAGCCTCCATCAGCCAAGGAAGAACTCTGGCCAGTTCATTCATTTCATGTAACACCTTATAGATGGAAACGAAGGAGGGATTTATCCCTCCATGGACAATGGATCATCACGGTTAAGTTGTCTTTTTTTTTTTTTTGGGGAATAAACGATGATTTATTTCTCCTTTCCATGAATTCTGGGACTCTCTTATTTTCATGAAAATGACAGCTGGGTGTTTTTAAAATCTGACATGACTGCATGGTTTTTCTAAAAGTCTCATATGTCCGCAGTCTTTACCACTTTTCTTTGTTATTAGGAAGGTTATTTAACACGGTCTCTACCTCTTTCATATGTAGAAAGCGTTGTTTCTGGGAAAATAGTTGGCTTCGGTGGCGGCACGTTCCTATACCAGGGGGAAAGGAAGATTCTCGTCACGCCTCTGATTTAGGCATTTATTATCATAATACGTTTGTATAACTGTAATTGTCAGGGAAGATGGTGAGGATCTTCACTGTTGTTTTAAGATGACTTGGATCTCTTTAGATCTTCTGTGCTGCTTCATATATGAGGGGGGGGGGTGAGTTTGTTCCTGCTCCACTTTTTGTTCCGCTGGCCGTACGTCGCTCGTGTCCGCAGATGTTCACGGATCCAGTCAGCTATTAGAGCCGGTGTTAAATCCTCAGGCACATGGTTTGTATCACCGGGAACTTCTTTTCAGAACTCTCAGCCACATATTTCAGAAGTTATAATCCAAACGCTTTATACCATTCTGGCTTTTAAAAACTCTCCACCCACACACACCTCCTGATCACTACAATACAGCATAAAAACACATAGCAAAAAAAAAATTACACTATAAATGACCAGGTAATGTAATTTTTATTTAGTATCAAGTAAAATGTATTTATATATATTTTTTCTCTTTTTTTTTCCTGGCATTGTTTCTCTTCATCTAAGGCATTTTTCTAAAGAAAACTCTTTCTATCACACTTCCCATCACTCCCTAGTTCATAGAACTAGTCTTCATCTTAGATGCATTGTGTTTGAACATTCTATACATTACATTTTAAACACATTTGGAATAAAGTCTTTTTGGCCATACTGTTATGGGCTGGTGAGGTAGAAACACTGCACGAAGACAAAAGAAGAATTCAACAACAAAGCTTTGTTTTTAATTAGAATATTTAGGAGGACAGGACAATAAATCCAACATGAGATCAACAAATAAACATTAACGAGAATGGACAACTCCCAAACAGTAAGAAGACTTTAAACAAGGCAGCTGAATCGGGGGCGAAACATGGCAGGTGGAGGGAGTTAGCTAATAATGCTAATATGAGCAAATTTAATCAAAAGCCTTAGAAGCACAAGGCAGGAGAAAGGGAATCACAGAAAACTAAACCAAAACAGATCATGAACATACAAATACTAATTCATTTTTCATTTCATGTGTCCTTAGACAAAATTAAATATTGATATTTCGCTGTGGTGGAAAACTGTGGGACATACGTTTAGAAACATTTTTATAAATTTTATTTATACATAAATATGGAAATACAGTTTATTATTACTTCACTGTATGTTTAGATGATCAAGTTGTAAATATTAAATTTTTGTGTGTGGTGTGTTCACAGGAAGCCTTCCCTATATTTATCTTCTGCTAGAGTGAACAGGCACGAGTGTGTCACACACTGATTCAGCCCTCTCTCTCACCACACCACCAGCCAGTTTAACAGATCCTCACGGACACTCAGATCCGATAACACACACGTACAGCAACTGTTACTCGACACACACACAACCACACAAGCACACTCCACACAACACACACAACACTCACACCACAACCCTCCACACTTACACACAACAACCCACACTCACACACACCACACACACACACACACCCACACACCCACACAACTCACACACCTGCCCACTGCGGTGCATCTGTACCTTCCCACAACACCCACACACACACACTCCCCACACACACCCTGACATCACTCCCCCACCCCACCTACCCAACCACACACACAATCTCCCCGACGATGATGAGATGTCCACCTGTGGACACCACACACACACGTCCACACACACACTGATTGTGGAAGTTATTCTCAACAGCCACACACATCCAAGGTGTACGTTCAAACTTGTGTTTGTTAAGTGAAGTGAAGACACACACACACACCTACACACACACACAACACACCACCCACCACACCCTTCAACAGACGTTTCATTTTGTTCAGGGCTTCTGGTCAAAATGTATTTAAATTGCGTTGCATTCTGTAACTTCTAGAACTGAAATGCAGGGCATCGCTCTACAGAACTCTCTCGAACACACAAATAACCACCTCTGTAGCCAGATGATCCCTCACAGTGTTTCAGGAAACACTGGCGTCTTCTGAGCTCACCGCCGCTGTAAAAGACCATCAGCGTCCTGCGGAGAGCACAGTTCAGTTTCTACACAACACACACACCGCTGATCTCTGAGATGAAGATGATGATGATGATGATGTCCCCTTCCTGAAACCACTGGATCAAACACAGCAATCTGTACTGTAATCCTTAACGTCACAGACCTCACCCATCTGATTGTGGAATGTTATTCTGAGTAAGCAGTGCAGATTCGATCATGTTTGAATTCTGTTGAATGATGTTCTTCACACAGAGAGTCGTTTAAAGGTGTAATCGTTCGGTACACTTGTGTTTGACGTTAAATGTGAAGTGAACATGACATATGGTCACACACACACCACACACGACACACACACACACTGGGAACACGACACACACTGTGAACATTACTGTATTCAAAACAGAGACCTGGAATCTGTTCTCATATGCTCTGCCATTTTTTTTACACAAGTATATGATTATCATCATGCACATACATTAACTTATCTCTCGGCTACTATTACAGTTCAAACCAGACCGGTTCACCTGTTAGAGGCATCATCATTATGATGTGTTTTGATGAAAAAAACTTGATAGAACATTATCATTGGACCTCAGAGAACAGTACAAACTTAACTGAAACAGAGGCAGTTCATGATCCCTTTAAAAAAATATCATCATTCATTTTGCTGAAATAGCCACAAATAAATTCACAGAACCGCAGCTACACAGAGACGCATCAGGGGATAACACTGGTGTAATGAGTCTGTAATTACAACCAATCAGAATCCAACTCTTCATGAACAATCAAAATCTCTAAATCCTGCTTTGACTTTCAGACCATAATGAAGCGTTTTCATTAAGAGCGCTCATTAACGAATATTGTTCATGTAAAAACGTGGGGTAAACCAGTCTACAGAGGGAATCTAATCAATGTGTTTATTTTGAGAATATGTCATAGACTGAGGAAGAACACACTAAACTTCATCACCTTTACTGAAGAACACTAGCGATGAGATTACTAGGCTGAACTGAGTTAGTCTCCATCATTAACCAACTTACGCTCCCCTCCACCACATAAAGCTGCATGCTGTTCTTCAGACACAAACAGAGGAGGAATACTCTGAGCAACAAGAGAAACTCATCGCCTGATTACATTTATTCTTCTGGAATATCATATTTCACTCTGTAAATACAAGTTCAGGCACAGGGTCAGAGCTGAACATCCATGAGACAATGTACGAGTCCATAGAGATTACGTTCAGCTGTTTTTTATGTCTCTGACGTCACATGTCTCTGTTTTTATGTCTCTTCCTGAGAACAGTCCCACGTCTGCTAACGGTGCAGCAGAAGGATAGTTTTTCATATGGTCTGGGTTTTCTGATGAGGACCAAGCAGCCCGACATACAACATGCGCCAACAACTGCAGAGAGACAGTAAAACAGTCTGACCTACCGCAGTGATTTATTGAACCCACACAGCGGAAGAGATCCGCGGCATACAGAGGCGCCTTAAAATATCATCTCGTCTCTTTTCAACAACATTTACATACACCTGTTGTTGCAAACTGAAAAGCTACCATCATTTGTTACTCCTGTTATTTTCTACTGATTCAATCATTTTGCCAGGCTGTTGCAGCAGCAATGGTCTGCCTCCCCCCCTCCCTGGATTCTAATGGACTGCCATTAAAATTAGCACTACAATATTGCAAAACTCATGTTGAGCCGCAGCAGATCAAACCCAATATCCACAGTAAAAATGACCACCTGGTCGAGCTGGGGCTTTCCTGTACAAAAACTTGATGACTGGAAGACAAGCAGTACGTTTATGTCAGCACTGCTGAACTGAACACTGGGGCCCAAGGCCCCTGAAGCCCCCTTACTCTGTGGAACCACGACTGCCACACCCGTTCACCACAAACTTCCACCTCTGGATAGGCTTCAGGATGATCACGACTGTGGTGGTCTCAATTAGCAACAGGATGATGAGACAAATCCAGGAGTGCGAGGGTGAGCCGCTGGCCGGGTGGTGCATGACAACCATTCGCTCTTGAACGTGGAGAAGACGAAGGAGATTAGTTGTTGGACTTCAGGGATCGAGCGGGCACACTCAGATGTTCCTCTGACCACAACGGTTGCGGCTGTGGAGAGAGTACATGTGAGCAGCACCAAGTTCAGGGTTTGTGCCCATCACAGAGGACCTCTCCCGGACCGACAAACAGCGCACGGCCAAGAAAATCACAGCCAGCGTCTCTACTTCCTCCGCAAAAACTGAGGAGAGCCAGAGCCCACCCCCCATCATGTATCCTTCTACAGATGGGGCCACCATCGAGGCGATGTTCTGACAGCTTGCATCACTGTGTGGTATGGCGCCGCAACGCGTACTTACGAAGACTCTGCAAAGCAGAGTGAAGCAGTGAGAAGTCACTTGGTGTCTCTCTACCCCTACCTCCAGGACATTTATGAACCCGTATCATCGAAAAGCCCTCTGCATTTGCAGGTGTCCCAATCACCAGTCACACCGCTTCTTAGTCTGCTGCCATCAGGAGGAGACGCGGAGTCTCAGGCCATAGACCAGCAGATGACGGACAGCTTCATCCATCAGGCTGTCATAGGAAGTGAACGCGCTACGAACTACCCCCCCGTCCTTTCTGGCCTCAGGACAAACTATGAACACCCCCCCCACCCAGGTCACCATCCCCAGGGTACTTCCAACCCCCCTCCCTCTACACATACGAAGTCAACGTGCACCAGTCCTTTGTGCAGCAGTGGTCTGCGCAATACCTCATTCACAGGATCTGAAATCATTCTAACCTCCTCATCACGTCAGTTTAATAAATAACTTGACTCTGAGCCCTTTGTCACTTTGTCACTTTAAATCAGACTGAATAAGCTAATTTTGAGGCAACTAAAATTCTTTTTATTCTGCACGTGTTGGTCACCGGTTTGCAATCTATCTGCCATGTGACCTTGCGCTGCTTTTATTTACCGTTATTTTTATATTCTTTTTTCTATTATTCTTTTTTACATTCCGCTTATTGTATAGTTTTATCTTATATTTTAGATTTGATCTAGATTTTAGGCTCTATGTAGGTATCTGTACTGCAACGGGGGGTATGGAGTAACGCCATATTTCAGATTCTCTGTTGTACGTACTTGTACCAGTGGAAGAATTGCCAATAAGCAGACTTGCACTGACTTGACTTGACTTGAAAAATCTAAATTATCCAATCTTAACAGCGTGGTTAAACAGATGTAAAAGAATTTGGATGACCAATAATTTTCTCCTATTAATTCAGATTACGACAGAAGATATTTAACCGTTATTGGCACCAAAAACATTACACAGAAATCTCATAGATTACAATTTGCAATTAGACGGATGTACGTTACTTTCCTCTACTGTCAAAAATCTGGGTGTTATATTAGACAGTAAACTTGTCTTTTGAAAATCATATTTCCCATGTTACAAAAACAGCATTCTTCCATCTTAGAAACATTGCCAAGCTACAGTCCAAAATGCAGCAGCTAGAGATGCAGAAAAGCTAGTTCATGCGTTCATGACCTCTAGACTGGACTATTGTAATGCACTTCTAGGTGGTTGTCCTGCATCCTCAATAAACAAGCTACAGGTAGTCCAAAATGCAGCAGCTAGAGTCCTTACCAGGTCAAAAAAAAATATGATCATATTACCCCAATACTACAGTCTCTGCACTGGCTACCTATTAAGTTCCGTATCAGTTACAAAATATTATTACTTACTTATAAGGCCCTTAATGGTTTAGCTCCTGCATACCTAACTACTCTTCTACCACGCTACAACCCATCACGCTCCCTAAGGTCACAAAATGCTGGACTTTTGATAGTACCTAGGATAGCAAAATCCACTAAAGGAGGTAGAGCTTTTTCGCATTTGGCTCCCAAACTCTGGAATAGCCTTCCTGATAATGTTAGGGGTTCAGACACACTCTCTCTGTTTTAAATCTAGATTAAAAACACACCTCTTTGGCCAAGCATTCAAATAATGCATCTCATAATTTTGGACTGCAGTTATATCTGATCAAATGCGCATTATTATTCTTCAGCTTGCGTTAAACTAATTAATTTTACTTGGCTGGAACAGCAGCTACGCTAATTATGTCTCTATTTGCTTCTCTGTTTCTGCTGGATTTACATCCCGTGGTAACTAGGATTTACACAAGCTCCAGTCTGGATCCAGAACACCTGAGAAGAGGATGATGCAACCCCTCAGAGGACCTCAGATGATGCTAACCCAGAGACAACATACAGAACTACCACATTTCATATAAGTTTGATTGCATAATTGCTGTTAATAGTGTTAACTCGTCTGTTTGTTTACGTCTTTTATTGATTTTTCTGAACATTTCTGCCGTATGCACATAAACTGAGTCACCACTGATAAGCTACTACTAAAATATTGTAAAAAACTTAATTTTCTGTAACGTTCCTTTGCAATTATTTGTATCGTAAAAAGCACTATATAAATAAACTTGAATTGAATTGAATTGAAAAAAACTTCCTCCAGAACAACCCTAAAAAACACACGATAACTGATTTCTGCTCATACTTTCATTTGCTTTCATTCACACATTTTTCAAATTCAATACACTTTTTAAAAGGCTCTTGTGCATCTCATATTTTAGACTTCTGATAATGTCTATAGAAAATAGCTACTATTAAAATGAGTTCAATTAATTCTTCTGTTTATCCCTGTAGTAAAGCTGCTTTGACACAGTGAGTATTAAGCACAATATAAATAAAGGTTACGTCTTGACTCAAATAATGCTTCATGCAAACAATAATGCAGAGAAGGACTTTATTCGTGCTCATTTCAGAGAGACACAGAAGGATAAAAGTGACCTCAAAGGTCAACCGGGATGACCTGTCTGACCTCTTTATCAGAAAGTAAAACAGCTTTTACCGTTAGAGACGAGTGCCAGAAAAACTCACATTGAATATTCATGATAAAAACTGAACTACATAAACAAACAAATGCTCTCTCATGTTGCATGGCCAGATGCACCAGTTTTACTGCAGGATCTGCCAGAGGTGAGCCGGATCAGATCTTCTGTGTGTGACGTCTGTCAGCCACAGCGTGTGTGTTCCTGCAGCGTGTGGCGCGTCACAGAGGTTCCTGTGAGGCACAGTCACACAGTTCAGTGTTCAGGTGTGAGAGATTACTCTGAGACCTGAGGCAGAACACCAGAAGACAAGTCTGAGCTCGAGTCTGATCCAACCACAATTCACATGCATTTCATCTGACTGAACCTGCATTCGGCTCAAGACGCGCTCACATGGAGCTGGAGCTGTACTAATCACACTGCTGGAGGATTACAGATCATCTCAGCTAATTAACATGTTCATCAGTGGATATTAATGTGACTCCTACAGGAAGATCCGCAGCAGAATCATATTATGGCCCACTGAAACCAACAAACACAAGTGTTAAAACCTCAACCACTGCAGGTTTAGAGGAGAGAGCGGAGAATGAGGGGAAGTGAGAGAGAGAGAGAGAGAGCGAGCGTTACAGAAAGAGAGAGCGGTTGAGTCATTCTCTGTAATTGTCGTCTCTGTTCGTGTGGAGCTCTTCTGTAGTTTCATGTTGAGTCGTGTTTGTTTCTTCTACTGAAGTTTTCATGCCACAGCTTTACTGGCACACAAATCTAGAAATGGTAAGAGATTTCTATCCCTTCTGAAACTCATGTTTTATGTTATGAATAATGAGGAGCTATATATTCTACAGTATGGAGGAGATAAATGTGTACTTGTGTGTGTTTGCTTTTGTAATTACTCATTCTAGTTTGTGTTGAATGTTTTTTAATTGTTTAATTAGACAGGAACGATACAGAATAACTTTTTTTTAATAATAATTTTGATGTTTCTAATCAAAATTCCAGCACGTCTCTGCTTAAGATTTAACTAAGATCCAAAGAACAATTCAGAACACCGTCAAACTATGAATGTACAGAAAATTAAAACACACACATATAGTAAAATAGCCAAAAACCCAAATTATTAGCATTTGTCAGATTTTAGTCTCTTCCCGGGTGAAAAAAGTGCACTTCCATAATGTACTTAAAGTGCTCTATTTTCTGTTAAGTCAGCACTTGTAGTATACTTGAACTCATCTTTCATACAAGTGCTTACTAAATACATTTTAAAAATACAGAGACAGTATGTTAAAAGCACATTTTACTTCATATTCATGGTGCCCCTATACTTAGATGATCTTAAGTTTATCTTAAGAAATACTAAAGAATATTTTTTTGTATATAAAGTACAAAATGAGTGTGTGAAAATAGAGCACTTTAAGTACATCATGGAAGTGCACTTTTGTCACCTGGGTTTATGAATTTTCTGAACATTGTGAGAATGTGAACGAATCAAAGGTCAATAAGACTCCATTTAACATTAGTTCAATCATGACAACTCTCTGAAGATTGTAGTTGTGATGGATATGACAATGTTAATGTGTTTGTTCTTGGCGTAATAGATCTGCTACGCTGCTGAACTGCTGCTTCTGTTGGTTATTGCTGTAGCTGTAGATTATTGCTGCTGCTGCAAGCAAGTACAGGAACTTGCTACTGTCAATGAATATTAGTATTTAAGACATACTGCTGCTGCACAAATAGCATATAAAATAACCTGTAGCAGATCTATACAGGTGGAGCAGCTCCAGGCACGTGAACAAAAGCAGCAATCTCATTGGTCGGCCATTTGTTAACGTGGCATGTCAAATAAAAAAAAAAAAATGAGCACAAAGCGTTTTTAAAAAATTCTTCCAAATGAAACTTCAGATGTGCACACAGCAGAAAATGAAAGCGTGCCCTCAGGTTTTTAATTGGTTTGGTGAGCTGATGATGCTCTTGTGTTTTCAGGACTGAAGCGATGGACCCAAACCAAGCAGTTCTGCCATCCAGTATATACTCAACAATCTGCCTTCACAAAACAACTCCTGCTCAGTTTTCTGATGCTCAGGTTCTCTCTTAGGATGAACTGAACTCCACAGCGTCTCATCACTGAGAGCAAAAAGAAGTTTGTTGGGGAACCATGGAGCTTGACGCTGTGACCTCCAGCCACAATGATGACCAAACACACCCTCGCAGGACTATCACTACAACGAAGTCCTCCAGCGGCACTATAACTATACTGGCAAACTGGATCAGGACCGGTACAGAGTTGGACTGAAACCAGAATCCATCGCCTGTCTGTTCATCTGCCTCTTGATCATCTTGGAGAACTTGATCGTCTTCATGGCCATCTGGAAGAACAAGAAGCTCCACATGCCCATGTACTACCTGCTGGGCAACCTGACGCTGTCGGACCTGCTGGCCGGATTCACCTACATGCTGAACATCATGCTGTCGGGTCCGAACACGCTGAAGCTGACGCCGCTGCTGTGGTTCCTGAGGGAGGGTGGAGTCTTCATCACGCTCTCGGCGCCCGTCGTCAGTCTGCTGGCCATCGCCATCGAGCGCTACTTCACCATGCTCAACACCAGGCCCTACCACCGCGCCAAACGCAACCGCATGTTCATACTGATCGCCGCCAGCTGGGCGCTGTCACTGTTGCTAAGCGCTCTGCCCATTATGGGCTGGAACTGTCTGCATCATCTGGAGTTGTGCTCCACCGTCCTGCCGCTCTACGCCAAGAGCTACATCTTCTTCTGCGTGTTTGTGTTCCTGGCCGTCCTGCTGGCCATCGTCCTTCTGTACGGACGCATCTTTCACTTCGTCAAGTCCAACACGCAGAACCCGAGCTGTGTTCAGCGCAAACCCTACGGCCATCGCTCGCGGAAGTACATGGCGCTGCTGAAGACCGTCACCATCGTGGTGGGAGTGTTCATCCTGTGCTGGATGCCGCTGTTCGTGCTCCTGCTGATAGACTTCGTGTGTCCTGTGAAGACATGTCCTGTTCTCTTCAAGTTTGAGTACTTCCTGGCCGTGGCCATGTTTAATTCCTTCATTAACCCCATCATTTACACGCTGACGAGCAGAGACATGCGGCGGGCTATTCTGAAGCTGCTCTGCCACCGCTGCCTGGTGACCAAAGACGGCCGCGTGAGGAACATCGGCATCCGCATCAGCTTCACGAAGACAGACGTGAACCGCCAGGGACTGGAGACGACCATCTCATCCGGAAACGGCATCACCTTACCTGTTAAATCCATTTACCCCAAACTCAAGCTCTCCGTCATCGCGTAAGCATGAGCGTCCTAACCACATCTGTGTCCCTGCAGCACAAAAGTAGCACAGGTATATTTGTAGCAAGACAAATATTGTCCTCCTAACAAACCATACATCAATGGAAAGATTATTTATTAAGCTTTCAGATTGTGCATGCATCTCAATTTCATAAAAATGGACCCTTATGACTGGCTTTGTGGTCCAAGGCCAAATTTCAGAGCTTGAACTGAATCATGACGAGTCAAGTCTAATTAAAGGCTCATTTTAGTCACACAGCCTAAAAGAGAAACTGTTTCAGACACTCGCTTTACAGCAAGATCCAACTTTGCTATATGGACCCTCGAATCGAGCTGTCGTGGCCAGAAAAAGGTCTTTGAGTTGGTGTTCTTCAGCATTTCAACATTTGGTCCTTTATATGTGAACTGAGTTACAGCTGCACAAATACTCAGAAAGACAAAGTTATCAGTTTATATCAGCCAGTATCAACTTGGGGTCTGAATGCATGCAAAGACTTCAAACAAACATGCACTGAACAGCAGACAGGCCTAAAAACTAGGCGACCTTGAGCTTTGAAAAAAAAAGTGCTTTATAAATTATACTTATTATTATTATTAAATATGACAGTATATGTCAGTCATTTCTGCTACTGATGAATACACAAACCCTCCACAGATAAATATTCCACTCTCATGCTCTTATCGAGTGTTAAACCGTAAGCATCCCTTCACACAAAAGCATATTTAAGGTTTTCTTTGTACAGTGTAAATACTTGACATGTTTTTACAAGCTTTTTAAAGCCTGATTGATACTAAATTATGTTCTTTCATATTTGATATTAAATATTTTTGAATATAACTGAGATACAGTGTCTCCTGTACATGTGTTTTTCACACAATTCCAAGATTATGAAGTTTGAAGTTTGAAGTTTGAGTCACGTAACTGAGGGAAGATTTGGTGAGGGTTAGGGACAGAAAACATCATTAGTTCAATTTAATGATAATAAAATAGAAAACAAATGTGTGTGTGTGTGTGTAGGGAAGAGCAGGTTCTTTACTGGCAATGATGGCTCCATGAAGATCATTTAACATCTATTGAAACTTTAGATTCCATAAAAGATTCTTTATAGAGAAAAATATAGGCTATGTTTTTCACACTTTTCTCATTCTCACTTATTCAAGTTTTTATATGTATGAAACTCTGAAGGAAATCGACTGTCTTCAGAAAAGTTTCAATGGCATTTTCATTTTATCTGATAAAGTAGTGTTTATGGGCGCTATATTTCTGACGTTCCAAAAGCGCCTCCTGCTGGCAGAGAACGAATGTTCATTTTCAATAATCCCGTCTGTGGCTTTTGTTCAGACCAATGTGAAAATCCACCCACATATCCCCGTTTTAATTTAATTTAATAATTTATACTTCTGACTCATCTCTTTTCTTAAAAATAGTTTAAATTATGATGATTATAATTTTATAATTTATTTAGTTTTTGTGAAAACCTGTATCTCAACTGTAAATCAAATGCTATTTCATAGTCTACAACAGGAAAGGAAGCCATTATAACAAGTACATAACAAATGTAGAAACACTAGACACAACTATGGGGCATCACTGCATCACAACAAAAAAGGAACCTCAAGGTTGATCTGGGTGTGTTCCTATATTTTGCCTGGGGCCCCCAGTAGACTAAACACGGCCCTGAACCTAATGTGTTTAAGTCTTTTGTTTTGTGTTCGTAGTTCTTCACTCTGTTGCTAAAGGCTGCACGCAGATGTTTGTAGTGATTTCCGTGTGTCAGATCTGTGGGGGTTTGCAGAGGGGCTGCTCTATTTGCACACTACTTGGGAAAACACAATTCAGCTCAGTTTTCCCCTGTTTACCGTAAAAACACTCGCTGCCATCACACACACACACACACACCACACGCTTCAGAGAACCGTACACACCAAACCACACGCCGCTCATGAAGCCACGGCAATGAGACAGACATGTCTCACACACACCCACACACACACACACATACACACACACACACACACACACATACACACACACACATACACACTTCTGCCATCATTTGCCAGAATTGAAGCTTTGGATGATTATTTATAGAAATGAAACTATGATCATCAGGGTGCTTGGTTAAATGGGGTTTGGCCGTGATGAAACCTGACGAGAGGTTTTATAAGGACAGAAGATGAATAAATAAATACATTTCATGTCTAGTTTTGATTTAAGGCTTCATTCATACTGATCGCAATGGGCTCATACATGTCTTTGTCCACTGGGGTAATAATAGAATGACTGATAAAAAATTATTAATAGGTAAATATATATATATATATAGATATTATAATATATATATATATCTATATATATAATATACATACATACCACACACACACTATCGTTCAAAAGTTTGGGATCAGAACGATTTTGAATGTTTTTACAGGAGTTTCTTATGCTCATCAAGGCTGCATTTTTTAATCAAAAATACAGGAAAAAAATATAATATTGTAAAATATTATTATGATGTAAAATAACGTTTTTCTATTTTGATATACATTAAAATCTAATTTATTTATGTGGATGCAAAGCTGAATTTCAGCATCATTACTCCAGTCTTCAGTGTCGCATGATCCTTCAGAAATCATTCTAATATGCTGATTTATTATTAGAATTATCAATGTTGGGCACCGTTTGTTGCCTGCTTAATATTTTTTTTGGAACCCTGTGATACTTTTTTTTCAGGATTCTTTGATAGAATAAAATAGTCAAAGAAAAGCCTTTATTTAAAACAGAAATATTTTCTAACAATATACTGTACACTACAGTTCAAAAGTTTGTTGGTCAGTAACAGTTTTATTCTTTCTTTTCGAAAAAATTAAAACTTCTATTCCACAAGGCTGTGTTGTTAATTGATAGAAGTGAAAAGCAAAAATTTATTTGTTAGGAAGATTTTGTTATTTGAATAACCTTCTGTTTCTCTTGACTTTTGTATTCATCAAAGAATCCTGACAAAAAGTATCGCAGTTTCCAAAAAAAGAAAAATATATATATATAATATAGCGTATAATAACTGTTGCCAACATTGATAATCTCTATATAATCAGCCATGATTAGAATGATTTCTTGAAGGATCAATGTGACAGCTTCATACTGGAGGCAATGGCTGATGGAAATCAGGCTTTGCAATCACAAAAATAAATAATATTTAAAGGATATTAAAATAGAAACCATTATTTTATAATGTAATAACATCTTACAATATTACTGTTTTTTTCTGTATTTTTGACCAAATTAATGCAGCCTCGATGAGCAGAAGAGACTTCTTTAAAACACGCTACAAGTCTTAGTTTCGATCCTTAAACTTTGAATGGTAGTGTATATATATATACACACACATACAGGTGCTGGTCATTTAATTAGAATATCATCAAAAGTTGATTTATTTCACTAATTCCATTCAAAAGAGAAACTTGTGTATTATATTCATTCATTACAATACAGACTGATATATTTCAAATGTTTCTTTCTTTAATTTTGATGATTATAACTGACAACTAAGGAAAACTCTAAGTTCAGTATCTCAGAAAATTAGAATATTAGTGAAAGGTTCAATATTGAAGAAACCTGGTGCCACACTCTAATCAGCTAATTAACTCAAAACACCTGCAAAGCCTTTTTAAATGGTCTCAGTCTAGTTCTCTGTAGGCTACACAGTCATGGGGAAGACTGCTGACTTTGACAGTTGCCCAAAAAGACCACCATTGACACCTTGCACAAGGAGGTTAAGACACAAAAGGTCATTGGTAAAAGAGGCTGGCTGTTCAGAGCTTCCCCAGGTCCAAGCACATTTAATAGAGAGGCGAAGGGAAGGGAAAAAGATGATAGAAAAAAGTGTACAAGCAATGGGATAACCACACTGGAGAGGATTGTGTTCCAAACCCATTCAAAATGTGTGGGGAGATTCACAAAGAGGGACTGCAGCTGGAGTCAGTGCTTCAAGAACCGACGTATCAGACGTGACAAGATATACTTGCTGTCGATTCTTGTGTCAAGCCACTCTTGAACAACAGACAGCGCCAGAAGCTGCCTCGCTTCAAAAAGAACTGACTGGTGCTGGAGTGGTCCAAAGTTATTATGTTCTCTGATGAGTGCAAAATTTGCATTTCCTTTGGATATCAGGGGTCCCAGAGTCTGGAGGAAGAGAGGAGAGGCACACAATCCACGCCGTTGAGGTCCAGTAAAGTTTCCACAGCCGCGATGGTTTATGTGCCATGTCATCTGCTGGTGCTGGTCCACTGTGGCTTTTCTGAGGTCCAAGGTCAACGCAGCCGTATACCAGGAAGTTTTAGAGCACTTCATGCTTCCTGCTGCTGACTAGTGTTGCTTTCGCCAACGAAACATGGACAAATATCGCCGCCAATGAACCTTTACCATGTGATCTAAAATGACGAGAGGTAAGGTAAATGCTGGTCATGTGGATGATGACTATAATAAATGTATAATGCACATTGTTGACGAATAAAAACCAGACTAAATGTGGTTTACAAAATAAAAACTATGCTAAATGCCTATTTTCGTTGACTAAAACGAGACGAAACAAAAATGTTATAACGCTTTTTTTGTCTCGTGATAGTCATATTATTATTATTTTGCAGGCTTTGTTTCCTGTGTCTCACCGCGCAGACGCGAACCGACACTTCCTCAAGCCCCACCGCGTATTATTTATTTAGAAGATCTTACAACAAACAAAGTTAAGCGGATTTATACTTTCGGGCCATTCTGCTGATCATGCAGTCTTGTGATGAATGAGTTGATGAATTCACAATTTCTTTTTATGTACAAAACTTAAAAACAATCTAAACTATTAAGGTGGCTTATGGGACACCCTTTACATACACTTCTTTGTGGGGCCCCACAGACATTCTAAAAGGCACTGCCTTCAGACACTGCAAAGATGCAAGATGTGAGCGCAGCAGTAGTATGGAGCCGGCTTAATGTTCTAAAACAACAACCAGGGAAAATCATTTTTTCTCACACTTCACTGGTCATAGACTTCAAACTAATTCCATTACTAATTCGAAGTGATATTTTGGCACTTAAAGTGCTCACGGCGGAGCCCACATTTGGCATGCAGGAAAAAAAGTAAAGTTGCTATCAATATAATTCGTTAATTGCTTTACTAAATCGCGGCACACAACTTAACTTGTTCCCCTTTTAAGTAAATTCAGCGCGATGATATAATAATTCGTTCGCTGATTTAATTCAACTAAATTCTGCCAAGATTTAGAAATATCGCACACAGTATAGTAGGAACTATTAAACAAATTCAAGTGTCACCATTTTATTTTTTTTCCGTATGGGGTTTCCAGTATGCTTTAAGCAGGCTTAAAATCAAGAGAGAGAAAAAAATCGGGTCCACTCCGGAAAGTGAATCGCATTTTACCGGTTTCAGTTCATGCTTTCACCGCTCAGAAACCGGTTTGAGAGAAAATGTTAGCCAGCCATTGGCCATAGCCAAAAACACGTAAGAGAGCCTTTAGCCTAAATTTCCGCCATAGTCATAACCAGCATAATATTTTCTGATTTTGGCCAGATGTTTAAAAAAACAACAACAACAAAAACGGTAAAAGCTTTAAAGACATAAAGATTTTATAAGATATTTAAAATGTTTGTTGCATGGATAAAAGAACCCTACTTGTATACACTGTGTTTTGAGGAAAAAAATATATGTCGATTTTGATTATTTTATTCCCTTCCCCACAACAAATCCCTCTCTGTATTTAACAGTAGGCTATTGAAGTTATATATAAACGTCAAGCCAAAGCAAAAATTAAAGGCAACTAAAGCATATCCAAATGTTTCCATATTCACAACATATTTGATGCTAAAATAATATTATTACACTAGCTCAGATATTCACGCAGAATCATCATCCTTCAAAGCTATAACAGCACAGTGATGTTTCATGAACACAACAACAGACTGTTTCAATTGAGCATTGTAACTTTAATGTTTGTTTGTATGTGCTTGTTTTGTTTTGATAATGAACAGCTGGGCGTATGTCAAGGGAGTTGAAATGTTGTGTGCATGAGGTGCCAGTGCTATCACTGCATTGTTTTCCAAACTGTTATTAGTAATTTATTTAGATAAATTAACGCTTAGTTTATTTCGCCAGCAAGACATCATTCATCACTGTAAAGCCTTTGGCAAAATAATAATAATAAAGAAATAATGAAAAGAAATCTTTAAACTTTTTGCAAAATAGAACTGCTTTTCCTCCTCATATCTCTTTAATGCGGAACTTTAGATCGCTACAGAGAATAGAATAGCACAATTTTTGTTTCCTTTCTTGTTTGTTAATCTGTTAATGATTTAAGTGAAATATATTTCTATGTTTCTGTGCCCTCATCCTGCTGCTCTTCTGCTCTTTAATGGCAAACGCTTCAGTGATTCACTGCTGATTTGTCACCAGATATTGGTCATGCAATTAATCGCTCGCTCGGTAAATTGAAAATGATCAAGACATTTCTCCGGTGCACAATGTTACAAGAAAGAAGACTGCCCAGTTTAGCTCTAAGTGTTTGATTCGCAACATTGACAGTAAGCTGCAGTCAAGACAGTGTGATGCTAAAACGCCGGAGAGCGAGGATTCAGTAGAGTTTTTTGGTTGTTTGTGGTTAGGTTAGTAAATAGAAGCACACCCAGTTAATAAAAAGAATAAGTTAATTGCAAAAGTTGGTAAATGTAGGGGAGAGCTGGTTCAGCAACGTGGGAGGAAAGTAACAGTGTTTTTTTTTCAGAGCCTCTTACTGTATTTGCATTTTCAAGCTTTATGACAGAATGTTCAACACGCAACCCCACGAACTATAGGCCATCACGGATTTCAGCTATCGCTTCCTCGCAGTTATACTTATTTACATTTAGTCATTTAGCAGACGCTTTTATCCAAAGCTTACCATAAATGAGGACAATGGAAGCAATCAAAACAAATAAAAAGAGCACATATATAAGTATAACAGTTCAGTTAGCCTAAACACAGTATAATGAAAGTAAGGGCTTTTAAATAATATAATAAATAAAAAGAAAACAGATAGAATAGAAAAAGAATAGAGCAAGCTAGTGATAGAGGTCTTTTATAATTGTATAATAAATGAAAAGAAAAAATAGATAGGATACAAAAAGATTAGAAAGGTAGTTACATTTTTTTTTTTTTTTTTTTTTTTTTTTTAATAGAATTAGAATAGTAAATGAAAAAGTTAGAGGGTCACAAAGATGGAAGAGATGTGTTTTTAAGTCGATTCTTGAAGATGGCTATGACTCAGCTGCTCGGATTGAGTTGGGCAGGTCATTCCACCAGGAGGGAAACATTTAATTTAAAAGTCCCAGAAAAGTGGACTTTGTGCTTAATGAACAACGTTTAATGCTCATTTGCAGAACACAAGCTTCTAGAGGGCACACATAAGTCTGAAGTAATGAATTTAGTGGGGGCAAGTGCAGAGCCAGTGGTGGTTTTGTAGCAAACATCATCGCCTTGAATTTTTATGCGAAAGCAGCTGGTAGCCAGTGCAAATTGATAGATATAGGTGTGACGTAATTCTTTTTCGCTCATTAAAAATTAATCTGCTGGCCGCTTTGGATTAATTGTAAGGCTTGATAGAACTGGCTGGAAGACCGCCAAGAGAGCTTGCAATAGTCCAGCCTGACAGAACAAGAGCTTTGGAACAAGGAGTGCAGCATGTTCCAAAGAAAGGGCCTGATCTTCTTAATGTTGAATAAAGCAAATCTGGGTAGGAACGGACAGTTTTAAGAATGTGGTCTGAGAAAGTATTGATCATCAATCATGGGCTGTTTTGAAGGAGTTACGGCTGATGTGCCTAACTTGATGGTGAAATTGTGATGAAACGATGGGTTTGCTGGGAACCACAAGTAGAAGCCTTGTCTTGGCAAGGTTGAGTTGAAGGTGATGGTCCTTCATCCAGCAAGAAATGCCTGTTAGACACAAGCTTCGAGATGCGAAAGTAGCTACCGGCTGGATCATCAGGATGGAATGAGAGGTAGAGCGAGGTCATCAGCATAGCAATGGTATGAAAAGCCATGTTTCTGAATGACAGAACCTAATGATGCCATGTAGACAGAGTATTATGGCCAAGAACTGAGCCCTGAGGCACCCCAGTAGTTAGATTGCCAGGACTTGGGACAGTCACCTCTCCAAGATACTTTGAAGGACCTATCTGAGAGGTAAGACTCAAACCACTGGAGGCGGTTCCTGAGATGCTCCTTTTGTCAGTAGGGGGTTGACAGGGAGGATCTGGTGGTTAACCGTGTCAAAAAGCAGCAGACAGATCAAGCAAGATAAGTATTGAAGATTTGGATTCCGGGCCCCTGCCAGTCTTAGGGCTTCAACAACTGAGAGCAAGGCAGTTCCAGTTGAATGTCCACTCTGAAGCTAGATTATTAAGTTGTCAAGGAGGTTGTTCTGTGTGAGAAAGGTAGAGACTTATTGAATACAGCCTGTTCAAGCAGCTTTAAAATCTAAAGGAAGAAGTGGGAACTGGTCTGTGCCTTCTTAAAAAAGAGATGGGGTTGAGGGTGGGTTTAAGGATGGAGTTATAAATGACCTGTCTAAATGATGAGGGAAACACCTGTATGAAGGGATGTGTTAATGATGTGAGTGAGTGCAGGTACAGCTGCAGGAGAAATGGCTTGAAGGGAGATGAGATGGAATAGGATCAAGTGGACAAGTAGTAGGATGATTAGAAAGGATGAGTTTGAGATCTCTGCCTCAGAGAGTGAAGAGAAGGATGTTAATAAGTGTATGTTTGTTTGTGAGATGTGCTTTACGGATTGTGGTGTGGAAAATTGTGTAACTGATGTTTTGAATTTTATTAATGAAAAACGCGGGTAAAGTCAAGCCAGCTAGTTAGAGATGAAGCAGGAGGGGGGAGGAGGAGGACAAAGGAGTTTAGGAAAATGTTTTAAAAGCATGCGAGAGTTAGACGAATTGTTAATTTGTTATGTAGTATGTCTTTTAGCAGTGGAGACATTAGCAGAGAAGGAAGAGGAGTGACTGATACACATTAAGGTCAGTAGTGGTTTTTGATTTAAGCGCCTTTACACCCGTCTAGCAGCTCTGGCTTAGAACGGTGTTCGGCAGAGAACATCAGATAACGGCAAGTGGTACGGGCTGGCCTGGAAGACAGGCAACAGTGTGTCTAAACAAGATGTAAGAGTGGAGCAGAAGTATCAGAGCACTGTTAGCATCAAAAGATGCTACTGAAGTTTGTGGGAAGGAAGCTTAAGATGAACCACAGATAGCCGGGAGGTGAGAGTGAGCGAGGTTACGCCGAAAGATGACATGTGGAGGGGTAAATGATGCAAGCCAGGAACCATGTTGAGGTTAAGAGTGAGGAGGAAGTGATCTGAGGTGTGCAGTGGAGTTACCAGTACATGATCAGTGGAGCAGTGTCGCGGTGTAACAAGGTCCAGTTGGTAGCCTGATTTGTGCAGCAGTAGCTGACACTCGGGTTGAGATCAAAGAGGCAAGCAGAGTGGAAGTCAGCAGATAGAGGTTTATCTAGGTGGATGTTGAAATCTCCAAGCATAACTAGGAGTACCACTCCTCAGGAGTTGGGTTGAGAGCAGCACATCTAATTCATCCAAAAAGTTACCTAGTGGTCCTGGAGGTCGAGCAGGACAACTACAAGCAAAATGTATTTTTAAGAGGCTAGGTAACAGTAACGGAATGAGATTCAAAGGAACTGTTGATACCCAAAGATGGTAAATGATTAAATTTCCAATCATTAGAGATGAGCAGACCAGTTCCTCCACCTCTTCCAGTCAAACGGGGAGTGGGAAATGAGAAATTATTGAGAGGGCTGCAGGTAGCAGTGTCCTCTGGTTTGATCCAGGTCTCTAAGGTCAGGGCCGTGAGATTGCAACTTTGAATGACTTATACTAGGAAAGTAATGAAATCGGCTTTGTTTACAGTAGACCGGCAATTCCAGAGACCAATAGAAAGAAAGTAGTGTATAAGCAGACATAGGCAAAGTGTGCAGGTTGTTAGGATTGCGCCTGCCTACATTGTGTGATGCTGGTTTGCGAGTGGTAGTGGATAGTAGGGATCTGGAAACACATAAGAATTAGTTATACAAATCCGGAACGGAGTAATTAAAACAATACTATAACCCTTGCTGGTGTCCCTGCTGCCCGTGGAGTCTCGACGCAGAGTCGATGGTCTTACACCTTCGGGTCTTCACACCCAGGAGGGCTTAACAGGAGGTTGCCGACCGCCACGGTTTTACTAACCATCTGCTTTAACTTCCGCTGATTTAACTGCTTTTCTCAAAGGGTATTTCTGTACACTGTCTTTTCTACGCTTTGAACACACTTCTACTGTTTACTTCCGCCAACAAAGGTCTAAGCAAGCGCATCGACACTGACACAACGTGATGATGAGTACGACCAAACGCAGCACCATAGGTCAGTTAGGTCAGTAAAGCTGTTTTTCGAGTACAAGTAAATTATTGAAGAGGTAATTTTTTTGAAATCGAATTTGTTGTTTTTCTTGTTTCATATGTCACAGTAATGATCAATCTACAGGTTGTTTAGTGCTTTAACACATCCTAAAGTTAGCATTTTCAGAGTTTTTCAGTATAAGTAGCAGGTTTAAATGTCAGATTTCTGCCGGACGGTAACAATTGTTACTTTTGTCCCGCCACAGTGACAAGAAGTATTTATTTTGTTCCGTGCATGCCATATCATGTGAATCTCTCTGTGTCATGCATCATTTATAAAAATGTTTATGTCATATTATACCAAAAGAATATGTCAAGAGTGAGGGCTGAAAGACAGATAGAGATCTGGTTTTATCCAGATGTTTGCGTGAGAGGGATGCTTGAATATAGAGGAACATCACTTCCTCTGGGCAGCTTGCTACAGTATCGCCGTGATTTACCTTAGTTATATTTAGTTTTTATACCTTAGCTTACACCTTTAGCTTTTACACTCCACCTATGAATTTAGTGTTTCCAGATGTTTTAATGCACATTTTGGATTTTATGCATAAAACAACTGATGGAAACATGAATAGGCCTAATACTGTTACATTATGTTTAGAATTTATATTATGCTAATGTAATTAAATACCATTGTCGTTGTTTAATTTTTTATATAAAAATAAATTAAAATTGCTAATAAAATATTTTCAAACAATCTCAAGTTTGTACAGTCGGATTTTTTGATATACTGATGAAACTTAAATTGAAATGAAAATAAGGAAATATAATTTAATAATTTTTGCAAAAAATAGTGACAGAATATGTTTGCAGTTACATATTAACAAGGTAATATCAGGTATACTTAATAAAAATAAGAGTAACAGTAAAAAATCTACCTTATATTGTTGTGTTACTTTGACCCAACTTCGTGTGTTACATTTGTCCCAACCCACAGGGTCGAAGCAATAAATGTGCATCTTATGTTCCAAATTGAAATTATACTGAAGCCTTTCACATTTCTACAAATACCACCTGGTATTGATAGACCACACTTCTGAAAGTTACTGGCCACAGTGGTAGGCCAATATCATTATATCTCTGTCTACAACATGGTCTTTAAACATATTTTAAAATGGTACCTTTCAGCCTGCTCTCCCCCCCTATTGAAAGATAATGTTTCTCAAAATGTAGCACATATAGTTATTCTTAATTTGGCACGACCTCCTGGACCGACAACACCCAGCACTGGCCAAGAAATTACAGCAGTATCTCTACTTTCCTCCCAGAACTGAGGAGAGCCAGAGCCCCAGCCCCCATCATGTACACCTTCTACAGAGGCACCAGCCCTCTGCATTGCAGGTGATCCCTCACTGTGTGGTATGGCGCTTCTGCAACGGCCCCTGCTCGGAAGACTCTGCAACGCATAGTGAGAGCAGCTGAGAAGATCATCGGTGTCTCTCTCCCCTCCCCTCCAGAACATTAATGGAACCCATCTCACCTGCAGCCTCTGCATCGCAGGTGATCCCACTTCACTGTCACACAGCTTCTTTCAGTCTGCTGCCATCAGGGAGTGAGACCATGAGTCTCCCAGGCTAGGACCAGTAGAGACTGAAGGACAGCTTCATCCATCAGGCTGTCAGGAAGTTGAACTCGCCTCCTGACCTGTCTCCCCCATCCCTCTTCTGACCCAGGCACCACCGGAACTATGAACCCCCAGATCCCACATCTCCAGGTCCTTCCAACTCTCCCACTAACATAATGCATGACATGCACCAGTCACTTTGGTCTGCAGCATCTGCTCACTACCTCATTCACACGAACTGACGCCATTCTGCTCACCTCATCAGTCAGTTTAAATAAAATAACCGCTCTTGGAGCCCCTGTCACTTTAATCAGACTAATGTTTTTTTTTTCATCACTCAAAAATCTTTTATCTGCACTGTTTGTTCACTTTGTATGCACCCCCCATCAAGCCATGTGCCTTGGCGCCGTTTTTATTTAACTTTATTTTTATTTTTATTATGTCTTTTTTTACATTCCCTTATTGTATAGTTGTATCTTTATATTATATATTTGATTCAGATTTTTAGGCTCTACTGTTAGTGTTGTCTGTATGCAACCGGGGTCTGAGAGTAACACAATTGGACATTCTCTGTATGTATGTATCTGTACATGTGGAAGAATTGACAATAAAGTAGACTTCTGACTTGACTTGATTTGATAATTCACCATATTCATGACTGATAAATCAGTTATGTAAATGGTAGACAGACTCAGTAGTGCCACCTCAGCAGGTGCACACAACTTTTCATACACACTCCATCACTGCTGGTGGAGGGCCCATCTCGCTCTTTTGTGGGGGGGCCTCTTAAGATGTGCGGCACGCCTCTGTGCACTCACACGTGAATAGTTCTCGCGACTCAAAAGCTTAACTTCCAGCAACACTATGATGACGCCATATTTCCCCAAGCCACCCGCTAACTTTCGACGCCATCGAGTATAACTCAGCCTTGACACAGAGAAAGGGGACTCCATGTATCGGCCAGCCGGGTTCATCTTTGGGAGAAAATTTGTGTTTTTTTTTTTTTTTTAATGTATTGTTTTTTATTTATTCTTATTTAAATGTATGTGTGTGTACTTAACATGTTTTGTTGGTACAATAAATGTTGTAAATTCAACTGTGAGCATCTTCCCTGTCTGGAATGGATGTATTCTTAAGTCTATAAGGTAACAATAATAATAAGATAACCTTTGTTTGAAATGCTGCTTATTAAAAGAAAATTTGGGTTTCGGCTCTATACTTTTAGGTACTTTTTACTATATTGACTGGGTTAAATAGAATTGCATTACTAAAAGAGAGACTAAAAATACCATTTT
>NC_056602.1:284124-319124 GCF_018340385.1 Cyprinus carpio | reverse complement strand
AGCTTCATCTCTCCATGAGACACAGACGCAGCGCTTCGGAGGACGGCACCACGCACGACAGCTCCCAGACAGCAGTAGTTCTGCCCGTGATCCGGCCCGCATGGATTTCACGTGGGCCAGATGTGGGCCGGATCTGGGCCAACACTATGTTGCTGTCTGGGTCGGTACCAGCTGCTTCTCACTCTCAGAACCCTTTCTGTTCCCAAGTTATACTTTGTAATACATTTCTGTTCAATCTACACCGTTAGAATGTATAAAATACATGACACAACCCCTCAAATATTATGATGTATTTTAACTTTGGTTACAGTTATTTACCGAAATGCTCATCCGTTGCTCATGAAAAGATTGAGAGACGTTGGACTGTTTGTTTGTTTGTTTGTTGTGTGTCTGTAGGTGGGTAAGATGGGGAACACGTTTCTGACAGTGTGGAGTGTTATGACCCGACACAGACGCGTGGGAGCGAGGTCATCACCAACATGACGTCCGGGCCGCAAGGGTGTCGGAGTCGCTGTGACCATGGAGCCGCCAGAAACACTAGAAACACATGCACATGTGAACATCTTCTGGTGTGTGGGTGTTTTTCTCGTGGCGTGGAGGAGGTTACCAACGGAGCAGCAGAGCTTGCCGTTCAGATGATGGATGTACCTCCCTCTGATCCCGGTGACGTGCTGGACTCGATCCGCAGCGGTTCATCATCAGCGCCGTGTGGTGTTGTGTTTGTGTTTTTCATGTCAGACGTCGATCCCTCCTGAAACTGATGATGGTGTGAAGCCAGCTCTGGAGCTTCTGGAGCTGTACACACACGCACAAGACATCATGCTTACTGACAGAACGAGCTGTGAAGTGTTATCTACAGGCTATCGCAAATGAAAGATGATTTTAACAGACTGATGAAATGATGCATTTGTAAACCAATAGTTGCTTTTCCAGGGATTTGTACATTGGTATTGCATGAAGTCTGTTTTTTTTTTCTACTTCTTTATTTATCTGAGATACTGCTGTTAGTGATACAGGCCCTGTTCGTTCTCAATGGGTGAACTTTTTACAAATTAAGCTTTTTAGTTTGTAAAGGGATGCTTTTTTTCTTTTAATCACTCAAAATGATCTATAAAGGGTCATTTATGTCTGTTTCTTTACAGTAAAGAATCTTGTACAGACCTTGTCTATTAAACCTTGTATATCTCTCGCAGTGGTTTGTGTGGAGCCCTCGCAAGTGGTGGCGCCAAAACACTGAACACTGTTGCGAAACGCGTCATGCGCTAACATAGTTTAGAATTAGTTGTCAATGATATCACGATCATTATTCAATAAAGCGAGCTTTTACATAATATATATATTGTATATTTATTATGTATAGACACACACACATGCATGTATATATTTAAGAAAGAATATGTTATATTTTATATATTAAATATATATATATATATAATATAAGATATAATAATAATAAATATATAAATGTATATACATGTAAAAAAAATCTAAATATATACTGTATGTGTGTGTACTTATATATATATAAATATACCCTGTACCATCCCTATATTATGGGAACCAAAACTTTTATTTTGGATGTGATTAATCGTGATTAATCATTTGACAGCCCTATTTAAAACATGATAATAATAATACTAATGATACTAATAATAGATGGATGGATGGATAGACAGATAGATTCGAAAAAATCCGGGGTTTTGGTTACCAACAACTTCATGATTCAAGCTAAACAAATGTGTGAGGAGCGAGGACCCTGCGCACGTCATCCGATTAAAACAATAACAAGATTTGTCCGATTAATACTTAATAATATAAAATGTCCTCATAAGTCGGTTGTTTTGCTCGTTCAATGTATTAGTGAGAACATTTGGCGCTCAGAAGTAAAACAAAACCCGTTTATACTGTGCTGTTTTAAGTTGTTTAATTCACGCCTGCACTACACTATTCACAGCGGAATGTAAGGTGACAGAGAAATATGAAATATGAATTCTGAATATAATCTTTTAACTCCGAGATAAACCTTTGTTGGTGTTGACATCAGCTCTCGGTTCTGGGAGGCGCTTTAACTCCGAGAGACTTCAGTTTCAGCTCCAGACTCCGGACCAACACAAGCAGGTGACTTCAACTCTATTAACTAACTCTGTTAACTTACTCTATTAACTCCATTCAGCGGCGCCTCCTGCACAGGTGTGAGTACTGTACTGTACTGTAATACGCGCTCAGATTGTGATTGAGAGTGAAGTCAGGACTGAGGGCCCGAGGACGAACACTGATGCACGTTCAGATTCATTACAGCAGTTTGTGTTCCTTTCCCCTCTCTCAGATCTAATAGGTCACCTGAGAGATTATTTTAGATCCACTGAGAAAGTGTTTTTATGCTGGAAACTCTTCCTGCTGCTTCATATTTTTTTGGGAACCTGTGTACTTTTTCAGGATTATATAACAATATACACTACAGTTCAAAAGTTTGGGGTCAGTAATTTTTTATTCTAATTTTTTTTTTTTTTAAAGATATTTAAACTTTTATTTAGCAAGGATGTCTTAAATTGTTTTTATAGATTTATATTGTTAGAAAAATAAACGCTGTTCTCTTTAACGTTTTATTCATCAAAGTCTGTTTGCATCTCCGAGAGTTCCTATCTAAATAAAGGCACAGAAACTGTTAGTGTTGCATGCAAACTCTTGAAGTGTCACAAAGTCCTGAGCGTATATAATAACACTGCTCCGGCAATTACTAAACCCTTCAGTATACATGACTCAACTTCATAAGTCAATATTCATGGATATTTCTTTCCAACCGTCCTCAGACTGTCTGGTCCCCGCTGGCAGGTGTGGAGATTATTCCTGTGAATGAAGTTTTCCCGGAGCATCACGTCCGAGCAGAACCCACAGTTCCGGGTCCTGACCCCTGGTGGGGACGTCCTGATCTGAGTATCTTGGTCGTCACCATGCTGGCAGGATCGGGTGTTCTGCTTGCACAGAGCTTCAGGTGGGCTTCCCTCAGTGACACCCTTACATCATACCTACACCCCACGCTCAGATACCAATGTCCGGAGAACATTAGTCTTTGACGAGTAAAAAAGGTAAGTAAGTATCACATGCCAAATGAAAAACCAGGCTAGGCAGTTGCTTAATACGCTCAGTGTTATTGCTCTACTATATGATTTCCTCTCCTTTCCCCTTAAGACTGCTCGTGATTGGGGGGGTGGGGTTACTAGCTGTTTTGGAAGAACTCGTTTGCATGTCTGATGTTTGAAAATGATGAAAAGACAGACTCTCACATACAAACACCAAACATCGTAAGTAGTCTAGAGCAAGTAATAATTACAGTGTCCCTGTGACTCACACACTTTACTCTGATCGCGTTAGAAACCACTGTGAGTGCGGCTAACTGCTAGCAGAGATCAGGAATGTAAATGTCAATTTAGTTTTTTTTATATACATTTCACTCGAGCTGCTTACTAGAAATGCTGCGAGTGCAGACCACATTAAACAGGTTCGGTATGAGCCATGATGGTTAGTAGGCAATTTCTTTTCATATTTTCATGTGAACGTGTATGCTTAGAAAAGATGATACTACAATATAATGTGTAGTGCTATGGCTGCTGTGTTTTTGTCATATTCGTTCTCCATGAAACTCCTGATCAGAAATATAAGGAAGCGATTAGGAAGAGCTTTAGCTGCTTAGAATAACGTGTCCTCTGCGGTTGTGGTTTGCCATCGACTCCCGTCGGGACTCGTGGATACCCCTCAGCCATCTTCTTTTATTTGACAGCATGCGCGATGTCTTTGCAGTGTAAATGTTACAAAAAGTAAAAAAAGAAAAAAAATAGGTATAATATAATGTATTTTATCTATAGCTACATTGGTTGCTTTTAAAGTAAGACTCATCAACTTAATCGATAGGCAAATCAATCCTGTGGATTGTGTATTTCGTATGTGTGGCATCAACAACTGATGGCATTACACAAATCTCCATCAATCAGGTTCCAGAAACATGATCCCTAGACAGAGAATGTTTGCATTGCCTGCCGTCGGAACCGATAGCACGACGTAAGTATCTCATACTGCGGCGTAGACCGAGATGTGTCAGTACAACCTAGACAGGCTTATAGACAAAGGAGAACTAGAGTGTTCTAGTGGAGTGTCGCACATCACCACAACATCAGTCTGGTGAAAAGTGCACGGCATACGTGACAGGAGTAGTTTCGGCCGGGAAGACCATCAAAGATGAACATGGTATCCACCAGTTACGAGTCGTCAACCACTTCTTCGACGAACTCCGGGCCGTGCACTGGTACGGAGTACTGAGAAACTTCAGACCTTAACCTATTGGTGCTTATAGGCATGACTCACCCAGCTATACTCTCCATAGGTGTGCCAGCAAGCTCTCTGCAATCATAATCATAGTTACCTCATGTCGTTCGTTCCGTCTGAATTTTGTGTACAGCGTAGCTGATTTGTTGTATCTACTGGGATGCTTCAAGATTATCTTCGGCCTCGCACGTAGTTAGATCCTAGTGATTCATGTCGATTCAGTCTATAAAACGAAGTAATCTGGTTTCTGTGTGTAGCGGCGTACTACAGGGTAGGATGGGTCATGTATGATGGAGAACATCAATTGATCTCATGATCTGTGCCGGCATTAATCACACTACCGACGAACTATGCTTGTCTCGGATCCAAGAATATAAAATTTATAAAAAAAAAATCCAATACACGATCTTCATAATACGAGCTCACAGTCTACGGTGAGAGACTAAAAATCCAGCAGAACCTCAAAGCCCCGACCGCGTCGCTCTTGGTAAGAAAGAAGGCGAGCAGGCCAAGGCCCTGTCGAGAAAGTCCCTTACGTTTCGGTAGCACGGTGTAGGAGGCACGGATCGCTTTACTTTCATGTACGTGCTGCATACGGTGCTGAAGGTCTTCAAAGTTCGCTCTCATCAACCGTTTACAGTATCCTTGCTCTGGTGCCACAACATCCGATCGTGGTAATGGTGCCTCGGTGCCTCCAGAGCTGACGGGGTTTTCGTGTGCGTTTCTGCTTGTAACTACCAATCAAGGCACATCTTTCCTCCCAATTAGCCCTACTGCTAACATATGCTTCATCCTGAGTGTAACGGACTGCCTGTGCTTTGTTATTTCGGCTTTATTGGCTTGTTTTCATTTTTCAAGCGACCCGCATGAAAGAGTATCCCTTTGAGGCGGTGCGCTTCGGAGACGGGAATAGACACACATCGCCTGCTGTTTAAAATGACTGTGCGTTTCTCCTGCACCATCAGTGACCAGTACGACCCCCTGTACCCCACACGCTTCGCCGTCTTCCTTCTCGGAGGTTCAGCGAGTGCCGCTTACGGCAGCGTGCAACTCCAACCACGATTGGACACGGCCGAATAAACCTTCCGCGCCGTCCCGGTTCTGTCCACGCAACGCTCCTGAGATGCCTGTCGCTTCCCCCTGTTTTCCGGCTCCCAGTGTTACCGACACTGTCTTTGAGATTTCCGAGGTCGAGTCGCTCAAACTGAACTGACTCATAACTGACGTTCCCCGGAACCATATTCACAACTCCAAGCCTTACAGGAGATCGTGTTTGATTCCACAGTCCGGCCAAGCTCCAGCAGGGGGTCCCTCAGTCATCTGCGTGAGAACCTGAAGGTTCTGCGCTTTGGGTCTTCGAGGGCCCTGAGCAGGTGCCGCTTGTGGATGTACGCCTTACAGAGCCTGGAGGAGCTTCACCGGCGCGGCGCCTCATGAGCAGCGAGCTCTCCCCGCGGCCCCGGCGCTGTGACCTTTACGTGAGCTGAAGAACCTGCGCGTGCTGACCTTACGACTGCAAGGCTGACCAAGATCCCGCCCAGTGTGTGTGGATGTTTCCGGGCAGCTCCTGCGACTGCGCGTTCACAACGAGGGGACCAGGCTCCAGGTCTATAACAGCCTGAAGAAGCTGGTGAACCTGAGCGCCTGGAGCTGACGGGCTGCGGTCCTGGAGCGGATCCCCCAGCGCCGTTCTTCAGCCCTGTCCCTCCTGCAGGAGCTGGACCTTCCGAGAGAACCCGGCTTAAACCACCGTGGAAGAGGTCTTGAGTCTGCAAGCACAACTGTCGCCAGCCGCCCTGACCATCCTCAAGCTCTGGCACAACGACATCATCCTACAATCCCCGAGCACATCAGCAAGCTCCGCGCCCTGGAGACGCTGGCCTCAGCTGGAACAAGATCCGCAGTGCTTCCCGCCGGCGCCTCTGTTACTGCACCAAACTCCGACACCTGGACCTTTCCCACAACCGCTGGCGTCTCTGCCCGCGGAGATCGGCATCCTCCAGTGCCTGCAGTTCCTCTCGTGGTGCTGCCTTTAACTCTCTGAGAGTCTCCCCGAGGTAGCTGTTCTCCTGTAAGAGGCTGAAGGTGCTGGCGCTGGGGAATAACATGCATCATCTCCTCGCTGTCTCCCCGCTGGTCGTGAATCTGGCCGTCAGCTGGTTCGGGCTGGAGCTGAGGGGAAACCGGCTGGAGTCCTCTGCCTGCGGAGCTCGCCGACTGTCTCTCGCTCAGCACGGGCTGCTGTGATCGTGGAGGACAGTCGATGGACCTTCTGCCTCCACCGTTGCTACGTGAAGGACAAGATGAAGCACAGATAATCACAGCACGGGAGACGCATGCCATTCATCACACTTCACTGTTTTTTTTGGTTTGTCCTAAATAGAGTGTGCTTTCGATTTATGTGATGACCGATTAGCTATATTGCATTCACCATTTTAAATGCGCAGATTGAAGAAGAAACGAGTGATGGAAGCGCCGAAATTCTGATAAAAATCCATTAATTCATAGAAAAGTTTTTACGCTCGCTTGAGGTGGTTTTTACTTGTGCGAAAAAGGGTTAATGTGAATAATGGAAGATGGAAACTCATTTAAATAAATTCCTCCATGCGCATGGGATTTTGTGCTATGGGACGGCAAAACCTGAACGTGACCAGCGGACCGATGCTCATTCACAGCATCTGAATGTTTATGCCGTGAACTTTCACCGGACAGACTTGATAGACTTGATCTCCGTCTGAACGCACTGCACTTAATATTTTAACATATTTTTTTTTAGTAATAATGTTTATCAGTGCAATTCCTGGTTAGGAAAAAAAAACTGATTCACATGATTCTGCAAAGAAGTCTTCAATCAGTGAACCCACGTGCAGCAAAGTGCTCCTTATTTTGCAGTAAACATTAAATATGTTGTTTATATATGCACAATTAACATCTTTAAATCAATAGTTGTGTTATAGTTTTTAGTAATTAGATTGTCATTCGCAATGGTTCATGGGATTGTAGTTCTTTCCCTCATTAAAGTCATTAAAATACACAGTCTTGTACCTTTTGTGCTTATATTTTCAAATGAAAGGTTTGTAATGTTGTGATCACCTCGTAGCTGGTAGGTTTAGACTTTTTAAAAAATCCCCGTGAGAAAACTGATGGGAGCACGCTTCCAGACCTGAGACTGAACGTGAGCGAACACTAAACACTGAACACTGAACCGATGCCAGAACAGATTCGTCCGCATGTGTCCCTTCAGCTGAACTCTTTCTGGTTTCTAGTTTATTCTCAGTTGTGTTTAAGCTCAGATGTTTATCTAAGTAAATTCACTCGGCTGTTTAAACAACAGCACCTAAGTAACTCTGTCATAACAGCAGACCGAGCTCTTGAAGAAATGCAGTTCTTAACAATGAAGCTTCTGTGTGTTGTTTTCTGATGGTGGGTGTGTCTGAGCGAGTGGAAACTTACACAGGTGTGTGTGTGTGGCTTTACCTTTATACCTGTTGGCATTCCTTTTCATCTCGTGAAGCACACAATTAGAGAACTTTGCTCATGGAGGTTACTTTGGCCAACCACCTGAGCTGTAACTGTCATGTGACCACTGATCTTGAGCTGCAGGAAATTATGTCATAACAACACTGATTGGCTGATGACAAGAACACACACACACACACACACACACACACACACACACAGCCTTCACTAGTGATGATCCTGAGCTGTGATAGCAGCATAATCAATCTGCTAAAATATAATGAAGTTGTGACTGAATGTTGTGTGCAAAGAACATATTTGTTAGAATATGCAAATCATTTGAGATATTTTTATAAAATGTAAGTTATATATCTACCAGCAGAATGTAACTGAAGCCTCTGTGACTCCCTCTGCTTAAAACTGATCCGAGTTAAACACTGCAGAGGATGTCAGACTTCGAGGGGCATTCATTTAAAACATGGACCTGGGCTGAAGCGGATCCGGTGAGAGCTCCGCTGATGTAAGAGGGATCCTGAGGGTCTGGCCTGAATGCAGCGAGCAAACAAACCCCCCATTGTGTCTGCGTCCTCTCGGAGTTGTAACGTCTCTGTGCTGTGACAGCACACAATGTTACGCCTTGTACAGGCGCACACATTCCTTGGGGAAAACCGAGCCGTCCAGGGTCACCTTGAGCTCACATCAGTGTCAGATTTATCATTAGACATCATGTTTGTTCTCAGCCGACCCGAGCAGTCACTCATGTCTGTGAAAGATGTTTGGTTCAGAAATAAAAGAAGTTTAACATTACCTAATGTGTTATTATGTTGTTCTAAGTATGTGTTTATTTGTTCATGTTTTTAAGGAAGGATCCATCGGTTGGAAAATATGAGCAGCTGCTGCACGGTTAATTCAGACAAAATGATTTTTTCAGTTTATTAAACATCTTAATAAATAACATCTGAAATACCACGGTAAACAAACGTTAATTTACAATTCTTCAATAAATAAGTCAAATAAATTCATAAAATGTTATTTACAGACGTTAATCCGAGCAAACCTTACGCGCAAAGCAAGAATTCTTCACGTTGCGCAGATGGCAAGAATAATTTCACAAGAATAAAAACTGTTAACAGTTTCACGTTTCTGCACAGAAAATGTTTTGTAAAATACCAAAGAAAGGGGTATTTACACGTGTGCCTGGCGAACCCGCTCGAGGAGATCCGCTGCGGGGCTGCTCTGTGCAAAACCGGTGCTACATATTCCGGCTAATATTGTGAGTTCAACTACCAACTATCAGAACATCCAACATATTAATATAAATACAGCCCGCTAATGAGCGCCGAGTCGAGCCGTGCAGTTCTTCAGAGGGACCGGGCTGGCATCAGGCGCTCCAAAAGCTCCACCATCTCCGGAGCGCGAGTGTCCCGAGCCACGTCCAGAGCGTCGGCCGCCCACAATGCGCCGTCCCGGTGCCCCAGGTCCGAGAGCGGGGCCAGGTACTCCACCACGTCCCCTGGCCCTCGCGGATGGCGATGTGGAGGGGCAGGGCTCCGCTGGTGGTCAGGGACGTGACGGAGGCGCCGTGGTCCCACCAGAACCCTCAGCGTTGTCCAGGAATCCGGTGCGGGCCGCGTCGTGCGCAGGGGTCACTCCGCAGCGGTCCTGGACGTTGGGGTCCGTCGCCGTGGTCCAAAGCAGCACACTGGCCACACCGGGGCAGCCATCATCATCACCCGTGCAGCACAAAACACTCCGTCACTCCACGGGCCTGCGTTTTCATCACAAATCAGATCTAACTGTAATCTGTTACTGAGAAATAATGTGTAATTAATTTCCACAGTTACTTAGCTGAAAATCTCTCGCGCGAGAGATGCACCGTAACAGATCACAAAAGGGGGGGGGGGATGTCATCTGAATATTTTCACACATTATCAGAGATAATTGATTTGCTTTCCCAGATTGCAGTAACTGCTTCTACATATGATAAACCCTATCAGTGTTTCAGGAGTTTAGGACACATGCCTATTCGATACCGGTCTTATTTCCTATTTGGGTTTAAAGTAGATGCTTTATTTTATTAATTTTTTTGCAAAACATTTTTTTTTCCCAAAGCATTGTTCAGAGCACGCCTGCCTAACAGGTAAAGGTGACGTCAACACTGCGCGGGTGCGGGGTCCTCGTGCTCCTAATCTTGAACTCAGTGTTGAAGAAGGGTGCCGGTCTGTGAGTCCTGACAGTAATCTTTGAGCTATACTTTTCCAGACGTGCTGAGTTCTGTGGTCCGGAGTACTGTTACTTAAACCTCGATACCCACACACAGCACACACCTGCGATGCATTTCTGATGTAGAAGGTTACACGTTAATATGCTACATTACTTATTACATTGTAGTGAGTGACAGGTCGTCGCTATCACATTTCCAAAGTAACCCTCCCAGCACTGAACAGCGCGTGACGTTAATCGTGATCCCACTCAACGCGCAGGGAGTGAGTGACAGGTCGTCGTCAAGTGATGAGGTCGCGTTCCCCGGTTGGAGCCGACGTCATCGCGGCCGGAAGGGAAAGCGAAACAAACAGCGCAGTGAGAATCTGTACATCTATGATATAAACGTGAAGCAGAGCGTCTGACCTGCAGCGCGGTTTTCCCGAACTCGTTGAGCGTGTCCGGTTGGAGCCGGTGATCCTGCAGCATCCGCCGCACCGCGTCCACATTCCCCGCGCCGGCCGCCGCGCCGAGGCTCTTCCCGCTGCCGAACCCGTCCACAACCATCCTCTGAGCAGATCTGACCCGAGAACTCACTCCGTGACAACGCGAACCGATTCAGCAGCTTCGACACGAACAGCATTTAAACTTACCGCTGTCTCTGTGCGTCGCAGTCCGCGGATGAGCGAGCGAGCTTGGCTGTTTATCTGTTCACTCAGATCCGTCAAAACAATCACAAATAAACGCGCTGAGCTGAGCGCCTTTCACATCGCGCGCCTGACCGACAACAGCGCCGCACCACGAGCGCTCTCGTCAGCCAAATCAGCGCTCACACACGCCGGACGCAGGCTGCCATAATTGGTCAAAAGGGAGGAGTGCCGATAGGCTTTGCACAGTATCACCGTGGCAAACAGCGCCCAGCGACCAATGCGAGAAAAGTAGAGCGCAGAAGGCGGGGGAACGATTTGAGAAGGTTTAATTTGTAAACTGTTACGTTCATTCACTGACTCCGAGAGAGAGAGAGAGAGAGAGAGAGAGAGAGAGGTTTCAAGAGAGCAGAGAGAGAGAGAGAGAGAGAGAGAGAGAGAGAGAGAGTGTGTAAAAGAGCGGGCTTTCGTGCCAAGACGCGCTCTTGATAATAAACATATTTAGATATATATCAGTAACTTCAGGACAAATATATTAAGTTTATTGCAAAATTAAACAGAAATGATTGAAAACATATTCCATGATTTGGTGCAAAAAGCACTTTAGAAAATGAAATGCTGAGTGTGTTTACATTCACCGTCAACGATTTATACATTCATTTTTCTCTAATTGAAATTCTGCTAGGATAAAACCAACTAATAACAGACAAAAACATTTAATAAACTTCGTCCACAGAACTGTTCTCAGTCGCGGCTCATTAAGTGTTGGTCCTCAGCTGGTAATCTGAAAACATACATGGATATATAAACACATGATGATAGTGCATTATTTTATTTTCTGTATTTCTTATATTAGTGATATATTCCATCTCTACAGTGTTATACTCATGCACCATAAGCAGGTCAAAGTCCTCGTGTGTGTGTGTGTGTGTGTGTGTGTGTGCGTGTGTGTGTGAGAGTGAGTGTGTGTGTGTGTGTGAGTGTGAGTGTGAGTGTGTGTGTGTGTGTGTGTAAACAGACTTGGTAATAAAGCTCTCTCTGGCTTCTGGGAGATATCGACGAAGTGTTGCTGTATCTGTGTTTAGTATTTTAGGTTCACACACACAAGGAGTCTGTCTTGCTGTCAGGAGCTTCCAGTACAGAAAGTACAGTACGTATAATTCATGGTAATAAAAACACTAGTAATAAATTTTTTTTTTTATGACAATATAGAAATAAAATATAAAGTCTAATTTCTATAGACAGACATCTGATGGACCACATGCAAGTTTTACACTGTTTCTTGTTTGAATCAGAAGCTGAAGCTCACCCCCGCTCTGTGTGATAGCTAACCCACCCAAGGCAGCCCCATATACCCTCTCCTCAAAAATATCCACATACACCACACCCAAAAAAAAAACACACCACAGATTCACAACTCATCATACTTTCTCACTTCAGATCTTAAAGGGATAGTTCACCCAAAAATGAAGATTCTGTCATTAATTACTCTCCCTCATGTCGATCCAAACCTGTAAGAGCTTCGTTCATCTTCAGAACACAAATGAAGATATTTCTGATGAACTCCGAGAGCTCTCTGATCTTCAGAGACAGCAAGGATCCGAACACGGTCAAGGCTCAGAAACACAAGGACATCGATAAAATAATCATGTGACATCAGAGGTTCAACAGTAATTTTACGAAGCTACTTTTTGTGTGCAATGAAAACAAAAATAACAACAATTCCACAATTCATCTCCTCCGCGTCACCCTGCAGCGCCATTTAGGAGAGTATCACATACGTGAACAACGCAAGTACACGGATACGCTGCAACATTAAGAGCATATCCACGTACGGTGGTGCGGACACAGAACAAACGTTGCTTGAATTAAGTCATTATTTTTGTTTTCATTGCACACAAAAAGTAGCTTCGTAAAATTACTGTTGAACTTCTGATGTCACATGATTATTTTATCGATGTCCTTGTGTTTCTGAGCCTTGACCGTGTTCGGATCCTTGCTGTCTGTGAAGATCAGAGAGCTCTCGGAGTTCATCAGAAATATCTTCATTTGTGTTCTGAAGATGAACGAAGCTCTTACAGGTTTGGATCGACATGAGGAAGAGTAATTAATGACAGAATCTTCATTTCTGGGTGAACTATCCCTGTAATCAGAACATTAAACATGGTGCCGTGAGTGTAAACAGAGGGACGGTGAATGGGAACACATGTAAAGTCACCTGTATGCCGGACACGGTGAAATACGGGATCTCAAACTTGACGGTGATCGGAGGCCTTCCCTCCGTCTCGTGATTCTCGACACTCGGCAGACAGAAGTGAGCGCGCATCAGAAGCTCCTTTCCACCCTGTGCACGACACCAGAGCTCAGATTCAACCAAACTCACAAATACATACATGACAACGGTCTCATAAAACAGCTCATCTCAGGACTGATGCTTTCTCTAGGCACATCTGTAATCGCTTTCTTACTGGGAAGGATTTAATGCTCCACACCACCAGGTTCTTCTCAGGAACGTATTTAGCGTGACCTGTGCTGGTCTTGAACTTGGGAGAGTCGGCATCGCTCGGCACCGGCACACGGATCTCCACATTATTGGCCACGGACTGCTTTTTAAACTGCCCTTTAGCCTGAAATGCAGAGAGAGAGAGACTGGATCAGATCAGTCTACACATACTGAACAATGCTGAAAATATGACTAACTCTGTAGGGTTAGACTCAGTGTGGACGAAAGTCTTGCTCACAAACCTTCACCATGATCTCCACCCGACTGTGAGAGAACTTCTCAATAACAGACTCGATCCAAATGAGCGGCTTGACCTGCAGACCAGAGACGTGTGTGGTTACAGAGACTATACACACTATACACACATCAGCTGTGTGACTGCTGCCAAGATCCAAAACAACAACACCGTCAGCACTAACACACTTGTGTTCATACACCGTCCGGTCATGATGTGTGCTGTAGAAACAGAGGCGCAGTCACAGACTAGCTGTCTGTCGCCGTCAAAAGCCTCAAGGGCAAGTGCGCTAGCATATAGCGCTGTTGTGTTACGGGCTTCCCGAGTTCAAATCCCAGCTTGAGGACCTTTCCCGATCCCTACCCCTCTCTCCCGCGTCCCTTCCTGTCTGCTCTCCGTGTCTATCATAATGAAAGACTGAACACCAGGAAAAAAGACTAGCTGTAACGTCACTGAGAAGGCACAAGCACGATGGCTATTCTTTACCATCAATCTAACTCTCACTTCATGAAAAATAGATCAACGGTGTGTCCACAGAGGACGATAAAACTGGTTTTTAATAAAATCTGTAACACTTTATTTTAAGGTGTTCTTGTTACACAAGTTATGTGTACTTACTATTATAATAAGAAGTAATTATGCATAATTACATGCAAGTAACCCTAAACCAAACCCTAACTATACAGTAAGTACATGTAGTTCATAAATATTACTCAGTACTTAAATACACTGTAACAAGGACACTTTAAAATAAAGTGTTACCAAAAAATCTCAGAGGAAGAAAGCAGCAGCAATGTCCCAAAATGCTGCACAGGCTAAAAATTTAATTCTTATAGATGCCATCCAAAGTCTTCATCGTTACTCTGGTCATCTGTTGCTATGATTACAGGCATTACTACGGAGCAGAAAAGAGAGACACACTGCACAGGGCCCAAGAGGGGCCCCACAGCAAACGCAGTGCACAGGGCCCAGAATTCCTAGCGTTAGCCCTGCTACAGGAAGCCGTTCAGCCATCATTCAGTCTGCGTGTGTCTGTTGTTTCATTACAGACGTGTTTGTCGATACACAAGCTGTTAGCCGCGCTTACGTGTGTGTTGATCCGGTACGACATGAGCTCAGACTCTCCGTCAGGCGGAATGAAGGAGATGGTTCTGTCGCTCTCGAACCGCGACAGACGAACACACTGATGAAACTTCACGTCCTCCATAGTCACGGTCTTCCCTTTGTCTCCTGTGCACGCACACACACACACACACACACACGGACTGTAGGACTGATCCTCTTCATCAGTTCATCACTCAAACAGCGTGATATCGTCGGTTCTTACGGCCGGTGAGGGCGAACAGCATGCGGTCGTTGAGGCCCAGCCGGAGCTCCGGCATCCCTGAGAGCATCGTCTTGAGCTTGATGCTGCCCACGATATCACTGCTCATCACGCTGCCGTTAGCGTTCACCTGCACACACACACACACACACACACACACACACACACACACACACACACACACAGTCCACCAGCACACACACACACACACACACCCTCGTCAGCACACACACACACACACACACACACACCTCGTCAGCACACACACACACACACACACACACACACTCCAGGAGAACAGCTGCTCGGAGGAGCGGTCACTCACCAGCACGTTAATGGACTCGATCACGTCGATGAAGACCTCGTTCTTCTTGTATCTGATGCCCTCGGATCTCCAGGACACGGCGTTGGTGACGGTGGTGGGCACTTTGGTCTTGGCCACCTCCAGCTTGTTCCCCTGCTGCGTGATGTACCTGAGAGAGAAACACGGGTCAGGAGAAGAGCCTCGGCGTGACGATGGCATGAAGCGGACGCGTCTTACTCCTGAAGGATCTTGCTGTCGGTCGTCTGCGGGAAACCGAAGTCCATGAGCTCGTCCAGCAGCTCGTACACCACCACGAAGTTATCCTGAATGCTCTCCTCCTCCAGCTCCTTGAAGTACTCCGTGAACACCTGAACACACGGCACGGGAGGAGCCCGTTTGTTTCAGCGGCAGCGCTTCAGTTAAGATTGAAGAATTAACCCGGTAGTTAATGAACGACCTCGAGCCGTCTCGGACTCACCTCCACCAGCTTGTACAGGAAGGAGTAGACCAGAGACGCATTGGAGTTCTTGTTGGTGGTGGCCACCACTGATGTTATTGGCAGGTTAAGTTTAAAGGGGGCATGAACCAATAAAAACATCCTGTAAGTATTAGAACTCTAAACTTTCCTGTTAAGCCCCGCTCACACCGGTTGGGTCGTCGGAGACAGATTTTGAAAATCCTAAACTATTCCTATAATCCTAGGCTAACATCTGTAGTCTTTGATTTTTGACAGCAGATTAATGGCCGTTGCAATCAAACTTCTAGCAGTGTCAGAAGATTTGGCGTACAGTCCTGCAGTGTGACCTCCTACGACGAACTGTCTTCGTTTTCAAGACAAGCCGTGATCAGAATTAATGCTAGAGATGTCTTCTAACCGCATTAACTCCGGCGCTCCTGTCCTCCACTCACAGAATTCATGTAATACGTTGCCTTTGCTCTGATAAACACTGCTCGTGCTGCAGTTTTCATGAGGGTTTGCAGCGCTGCTTACACTTTTCTTCTTAAATACGCTGGTATTGCAGACATTCATTAACTTTTAATGACAGCCAACATTACAACAGCTCGCAGTCACTGAACGTGTATGGGTTGATAAGGTAGAACTTTTCTTGCGCGCACCTGTTTTTAACGCGTCTTGACTGTCGTACAGTCTGACATTAATGACAACTGAGATCCCACGGTGTGACATGATCATCATGTTCGTACAGTCTGGCAAGTACAATCCTAAAGGAAAAATCGCACAGTGTGAGCCCAGCTTTAGTCTAAAGACAGCTTATAATGAAGGCAGTCTGTAAAGCATCAGCTTGTGTTCTGCTCTATGATGTAATAGTGTGGATAAGCTCCGCCTCCGCAGAACATCAACGCCTGCTTCTAAATCACTGTCTGTTTAGCCCCGCCCACTGATTTTACATTGCTGCCAGTTTAGCCCCGCCCACTGATTTGCGCATGTAGTGTTTACAAGAGAGGCTGACGCAGGTCTAAGCATTAACCAAACGATAAAGATGCTCTGAAGACAGCAAGACCCTGTGTGCTGGAAGCCTTCCTTCTGATCACAACGTTACGAAAGAGTGGATGAACTTTATTATTAATGAAGATCCAGAACACGTCAGTAAGAACTCAGTCCTTTGTTCACTTCATTTTATAGCAGATTCGTAGACTGTCAGTCAAACACAGGTATTAGCCAATCACAGCAGTGGGCGTGTACTTCCGGGTCTACGATCCCCCACGTCTACTCAAACAGCGTTCTGATGAGGGGGTCAAAACAGGACAGAAAGTAGCCTATTACTTCTAAATTATGATGTTTATTGATGTAATAATCTTGATAACATTATAAGTGGAGCTCAGAGAACAGTACACATAAAACAAAACAGAAGCAGTCCAGCCCTTTAAGGGGAAGTTGTGTCCTAATGGTTAGAGAGTTTGACTCCTAACCCTAAGATTGTGGGTTCGAGTCACGTGTTTACTGAACGATACACCATTAAATGATTCAACAGAATCACACATGATCGAATCTGCACTGCTTACTCAGAATAACATTCTACAATCAGATCATGAGGTTTGTGACGTTAAGGATACAGTACAGATTGCTGTGTTTGATCCACAGGAAGTGGACATTGCCGTGTGACATCACAGGGCAGAGAAGCCCCTCCTCTTCCTGTTGCATTAGCAGGGTGAAGAAGTGGTCGATCTCTGACATGTCGACATCACCTTTGTAGTTGCGGCATATCAGCACCTGATGAGAGGACGTTTGTGTCAGAGTATGACAGACAGCTTTCCTTTCATCATTTCAGATCTCGTCATTTCTTAAAGGGTTACTCCATCACAAAATGAAAATGTAGTCATTAATCATGTCGTTCCAAACCCAGAAAAGCTTTGTTGGTCTTCAGAACACAATTTAAGATATTCTGGATGAAAACAGGGAGGCTTGAGACTGTCATAGACTGCCAAATAAATAACAGTCAGCTCTTCTGTGTCGCTGCGCCGATGCGCTGTTTTCTTTCAAACCAAAGCGTAAATACACTAGAAAACGTATCCTTGTGGCGCGGCTGACACAGAAGAGCGTACGCTGCCTGTGTTCAGCTCAGATTTGCCAAAATGGCGCTACGCTGATGTGGAGAGACACAGGGGAGAGGAATTGTTGAATAAAGTCATTATTTTTGTTTTCTTTGTGTACAGAAAGTATTCTCGTCGCTTCATAACGTTACGGTTGAATCACTGATGACAGATGGAGTATTCTGACGATGCTTTTCATACTTTCCTGGACCTTGACACTGTTATTTACTTGGCAGTCTATGGGACAGTCTCAAGCCTCCCTGTTTTCATCCAGAATATCTTAAATTGTGTTCTGAAGACGAATGGAGCTTTTACGGGTTTGTAATGACATAATGATAACATTTCCATTTTGTGATGGAGTATCCCTTTAAGTGAGCTGCATCATCTGTACCTTCACACCTCTTTTAATGGGGTCATCTGTAATAATACTCTTTCCTGTCTGGAGAGGAAATGACATCTGTTCATGTCCTAAAACTGCTTCTAAAGTGGTCAGCGGGATTAAAGCAGTTCCAGTAGAAAACACTTTCAAAAGAAGTGAAATACTACCATATGACATCGAATAATGAACCACTGTTTCTCATTAAAGACTGTAGTAAGCAGACAGCTGTAGAAAAGCTCACAGATTATTACAAACTTGATTAAATCAGGTGAAGTTAATCTACTAATTTCTTCTATAAAGTCGCTCATTAAGAGTCATAATTACCTTCCCCTTCAGATCCAGCACGAACACAGCTGACGCAGACATGTTCTAGCGCGTATGAAATCACCAGATCAGTGTTAAATCAGATTAAAGTAGCGCTAGTAACATCTCTGTGTTTAGCGGAGAGTTAATATGAACTCATCACGAGCGCCAGTTCCTTTTCCTGCGCGGTGCGCGGTGACGTCACGCAGCGCCAGGTAAACGATTGCCAGAGACCACGTGACCGCGGAGGCGCGCCAGTAGAGGGCAACATCGAGCCACCTTCAGCAGGTGAGACTGCAGCTGTGGAACCAGCTGTCCTGCTTGAGATGCTGTGTGAAAGCTGAGCGTCCGCTGAGGAGAGGTTATGAATGAGGATGTTACACACAGAATCGCGGTGTTTGTAGAGTACAGTAATATTATATTGCATGATTGTTAAACGTGTATTATGTATATCTGGGCTGCCTATCTTGTCCAGGACACTCCTGTAAAATAGATTTTTAGTCTAGTTGGTTTTAGTTTAGTGAGCTTCTCTCCTGGTTAAATAAAGACAAAAAAAAAAAAAAACTTTAAATAAGTAAACCGCTTCAGTTCATTGAGTCTCCACCACACTGTTTACAGTTTTAAGATGAGCTGTCCTGGGTTTTATGAATTATCTGATTAAAAATATACAAAACTGGACACGAAATGTATATTAAACAGTAGATCACGGCAAAAAAACAACCACATTATAACACTTCATAGAGGCAAAGTCCAGCAGGAAAATCTAAAAGTACAAATTACAAAAAGATCCATGCTGCGTCCGAAATCGCGTACTATGTGAGTAGGTACTACATTTAAATTAGAACGTACTTCACGACGTACGTTCTGTACGTCTACATGCGCCATATTGGAAATGTCACGTGACATACGCTATCATAACCGCGAAAATTTAAAGAGCCCATTTCACTGACTGCACCAACTGCGAGCGATGTTTTTAGTTCTGCTTTCCGCCTTCATCAGCGTTTTTACGTCGTACGAGCTCACAATCCAGAGGAGGCGTCGGTCAGCTACTCGCAGATCACGCCTTCGTCGAGAGCTTTTACGGAATTTCTTAAATAACAAAAGTATCATCATTTATTTAGCTAATAACTTTTACCTCAGAAAAACACACAAACCTGTGAACGATGACAGATGTTGATTTTTGGCAAGGAAAAAGTAATTTATTTGCTTGTGCTATTACCATCGATGGATGAACATGAATGAATCAATAGAGATAACGTTACATATGTAATGTGTTTATCTCTATTGATTCATTCATTGATGGTAATAGCACACGCAGTGTGCCTGTATGCGTGTATATATATATATATATAACGTACAGCTTGTGAAATTACCATCAATGAATGAATCAATAAAGATACATTTTTATTTCATTTTAATGGCAATTTTAAATTTAATTTTAATGGCAATAGCTCTTTTTCATTACCATTATTGAAATAACTGAACTTAAATATACAAGCTTGATCAATTTATTGATAATTTTTTGTCAAAACTTGATTTTAATTTTTAATATTTTAATATAAACATAATTCTAGGAGAAAATTTCAATTGACACTTAGAGGCTTTTACATCTGATGTCTTCATTATATTTATAATATATATAATATATACACACATATATTCAAATACATCATGCATAAGAAATGGATCGTATACATATAAATACAGACATACTATATTTATAAATAAGCCAACACAAGAAACAAGTATCTTGTTAATTAAAGTTGTATTCTAAAATAAAACTATATGCATGTTTACAGATTGTGAGCCCTACAATCTACTGCCACCTGAATGCTGCTGTGCCAATTCTTCGGCTGTATTTTGAAGATGGAGCTGACCTCCGCCCCAGACTCCAACTTTCACGGCAGTCCATCCAATCCTTGATTGCTGCAGTGAAACCTGAATGCGACCATGGCTGGGAAAAGGACGTTGAGGTGCTGGTGTTCCTTTACTGGCTGGCCCATGCAGCATCATACTGGGTAGTGTCACTCGCCTTTAACATCCCGAAGTCTACTGTGCATGACATTGTGCACAGAATGAGCAAGGCAGTCATCGGGATTTTGAGGCAGCTCATCGCTTTCCCCAGTGCGGATGACCTGGAGGCGGTGGGAGCAGGTTTTGCCCAGCTGGCAGGGTCTCCAGCTTTCAGAGTAGTAGCTGGTGCTATAGATGGCTGTCACATCTGCATCAAACCACCAGCAAGTGATGTGCAGTGCTACTTTAATCGGAAGCTCTTTAATTCTGTACAGCTGCAGGCCATCACTGACCACCAGGGGAAGTTCCTCGACATTTTTGTGGGGTATCCTGGGTCTGTGCACGATGCCAGGGTGCTGAAGAACAGCCCTGTGTACACTGGCCGCCTGTTTCCACCTGCAGGAAAATGCATCCTTGGAGATGGTGGGTATCCTTGCCTGAGTGCGCCCATCTGCCTCATGACGCCATACAGAGAGTCTGCACAGGAAGCATTCTCGTGCACGGAACATCGTCGAGAGGGCCTTCGGGATGCTGAAAACGTGCTGGCGTTCCATTTTTTTCAAGGCACTGGAAGTCAGCCCTGCTTTTGTGCCAGATGTCATTGCATGCTGCACGGTGCTCCACAACCTCTGTCTTACAGCTCACTGCCGCTGGACAAAGCCTCTCCATCACCAAGACTCCTGTCGGGCCTCCTCGCGGCTGCACATGGTAACTGGGGATATTGCAGACCCAGGCTAATCGACAGGGGATCTCGGAGCTACAGTGGTCCCTAGAGGTGACACCCACCAACCACTGGCACACTGCCTTAGGACACATGCGTTGAAAGGAACATATATTGAGTTATTTTAAAGCGATGCCCTACAAATGACATTGCTAGTATCAAAGTCCCTTTAGATCTTTAAGAAACCTGTGAAAATTACCTTACTGAAGCTGCTGAAGTTAATTTTCTTTCCTCATCATGACACTATAACAAAAATGTTTTCAATACTTTTCCTTTTGGTGGTGCTTTAAGCTCAATTATACTACTTTATGCCAAAATTATGTCATTTTGTTTTAAGCTTTGTATTCTGTATCCATTTAAAAGTTAAATACACAAAAATAAAACAAATACATTTTACCGGTGTCTGAAGTGTGTGGGCATTTCTCTACAGTGCGGCACTTGTTTCAAAAACCATCTGGAATCTGCTACAAAATACAAAAAACACTTAAAAAATATTAATTACTCAATGCCACATATTAATCACTTTACAACTGACAATCTAGCTACTGCAAATCCCTGGGAATTAAGTGTTTTTTAATAAAACTTGCAAAACCAGCATGACACAATTTACTAACAAATAAATGAAAGAGAGTGTGTATCATTGGATTCCTTTATTTTTTTGCAATTATTTCTAACAGCTGAAGAAATCTTTCCTCTCTCTCTTTTGTCTCCCCCTCTCTCTCTCTCTCACTTCTCTGTCTCTTGTTTCTTCTCTTTCTCTGGCCTCCTGTTCTAGTCTCTTCTCATGCTCTCGTCGCTCTCTTTCTTTTCTTTCCTCCTTTTCCTCCATCTCTCTCCATCGCCTCTCCTCCCTTTCAATGGCATCTCTTTCTCTTTCAGCTTCCCTCTCCTCCATCTCTCGGATCAGCTCCTCAAAATCTTTCCTTTTCCTCTCTACTCTTTCACGTTCTGACCTCACTGAGGATGGAGAGGTAACAGCAACATCCGGGCCGGATGAGGCAATAAGGGTGGGTGGTGTGATGGAGGGTCTGCCCCCTATTGCCTCATCCATGGCAGAATACCATTTCCAGGATGCTGCTGTAACCCCCCCATCCTCAGTGCTCACCCCAGTCTGTGGACATTTCAGATCCTACAAATATTTGAAAACAGAATATCAAGACAGTCAATTACATTGTAAAACATATGATTTGTTAAATGATCGCATTACAGGGCCAAACATGAGCATGATTCAATCATGACAGAATTCTCATTTTAGGGTGAACTACAATAATAATAAAAAAAAAATCTTACTTTATATTTTTGTTTAAGGTTCTCTCATTTTTTTTATCTGAAGAGCAGACATTTTGCCCTCTAGCCTCTGCTCTGTGATAAAAACTCTTTTTACTCTTGTCTTGTATAACGTTACTTACTCAAAACCTTTAATTGCAGCGTTTCTCTTTCCAGTGAAGAGGGCTTCATTAGCCACTCTCCACTGTATTAGAGCACGGGTGTGTTCATCCAACCTGATCTCAAAGAAATGCGTGAAATGAACACGAGCCCTTTATCCCGATATACGTGGTGGTGGCACGGAATGTGTTGAAATTACGTGTCGGGACCACGGAAACAACACACATACAAAGTCAATGAAGCTAATTTGTCGTGATGGACACACGGATTCCCTGGTTCAACAACGTCACACAGTGGGCGGCGGTAAATGTTGTTTTCTAGTTTAGGAAACGTCCTCCTTTTATAATTTATTATATTGATGTGTTTGCTATTTTTGTTGTCTAAATAACAGTAAATTGTCTGTGATTTAACTATCGATTTATAGATGGAGTATCTTTAAAGAATAGCCCGAGGCAGTGTTAAATAGATTGTTCCCTTTACGTTATTAAACCCTTTACGATATTTTATGATTTTCAAATGTATTTTCTGTCATAGCAGCGAATATTATTAATAATTATTCTTACGAATCAGAAAACTTTCAGTGGTTACCGCGGCAACGGTACGTCACGTTACGCACGCTTCTTACCCATAATCACTTTTACCACTCATTTCACCCGCCAATTGACTACAGTAAGTATCTCAACTCAATGGGTGTTTGTTTGTTAAAAAGCACGCAACACCTTTGCTGTTATTTCTTTAGTTGTAGTCAACTCTGGAGATTAGGTTGAATTTGTTAGTGTTGCATTTTAATTTACACGGCTACCGCCGCTATCCAGCCAAATGACAGCTGTTCACTGCTAACCACTGCTACCAAAATCAGTTTAAACTCATGTATTTGTCCATGTGTTGTGAAGACAACAATTAACAACGAGTTGTTGAAGTGGTTAAAGTTTTATTCAAAGTGCGAAGTAAATGTCAGAAGTGTAACTAAGGGGAATTACCAGAATCAGGGATGGACTGGAATAAAAAAGTGGACCTGGAGTCTTTCCAGAGGATTTGACTGCTCAGTGCGACTTAATGTCAATGAGCGTTCATACCTGATATAATCAATGCATAATTAAATAGAGAGATATAGATAGAATATCCTGGAACACTATGGTGCCATACTTTTGTAAGACTTTGCCATTTTAGAAGACACTGAAATCATCATGACATAATTGAGGGTAATTGTTACTTTAGTTATGTGTGACATTGAGAAGAGCGAGCAGTGGATATTCTGAGAAGCATTTTACGCAGCAGGACAGAAGAAGACCACTGTTTCCATTATTTGTAGGCCTAAATAAAAATAGATTTGTGTATGTACTTGCTTGTGTCAAGTGACTGTGGTACAAATCTGACATTTGTACGGTAATTTGTCTCACACGGACATTGATATCTATACCTCCTCTGTACTGACTTACATCAACACCACCATTGACAGTGTTACATCAGAAAAACAGATCACAACATACCCTAATCAGAAGCCATGGATGAACAAGGAGGTGCGAATTCTGCTGAAAGCTGCCGCAACACTGCCTTCAGGTCAGATGACGCTCAGGCCTACAGTAAATCCAGGGCTAACCTGAAAAGGGGCATCAAAAAGGCCAAGTACTGCTACAAGCTGAAGGTAGAGGAACACTTTTCCAACTCTGACCCCCGACGCATGTGGCAGGGCATCCAGGCCATCAGTGACTACAAGCCAAGCAACTCCACTCCAACGGTCACGGACGTCTCCTTCCTTAACGAGCTAAATGACTTTTATGCTCGCTTCAACAGCGACAGCAAGGAGACGGCCACCAAAACCACACATTCAGCAGATCACCACCAACCTCTCAAACTCACCTCCACAGATGTCCACACTGCACTAAGCCGGATCAACGCACACAAGGCTGCCGGCCCGGACGGCATTCCTGGACGTGTGCTTAGAGCATGTGCAGAGCAGCTTGCAGGGGTCTTCACAGACATTTTCAACCTGTCCCTCACCCAAGCAACTCTGCCAACATGTTTTAAGTCCACATCCATTGTGCCAGTACCGAAACACTCCTCCCCGATGTGCTTAAATGACTACCGCCCCGTAGCACTCACACCCATCATTATGAAGTGCTTTGAGCGATTGGTCCTAGCACACCTCAAAGACTGCCTCCCACCCACACTGGACCCTCATCAATTTGCCTACCGCAGAAACAGGAGCACAGAGGATGCAGTATGCACAGTGCTGCACTCTGCACTCACACACACTGGACAATAACAACACATATGTACGGATGTTGTTTGTTGACTTCAGTTCAGCATTTAACACCGTCATTCCCTCCAAGCTGACCACAAAACTTGGAGACCTGGACATTAACACCTCCCTCTGCAACTGGATCATGGACTATCTGACCAACAGGCCTCAGCATGTTAGGTCAGGCCACACCCACTCCACCACCATCACACTTAACACCGGAGCAAAACAGGGCTGTGTGCTGAGCCCATTCCTCTACTCCCTCTACACCCACGACTGCAAGCCTGTGCATGGATCAAACTCCATCATTAAGTTTGCAGATGACACCACGGTGATTGGCCTCATCAGTGACAACGATGAGACTGCCTACAGGGAGGAGGTTCAGCACCTGGCCACATGGTGCGCTGACAATAACCTGCTTCTTAACACCAGTAAAACAAAGGAGCTCATTGTGGACTTCAGGAAGAAGAAAGGAAGCACGCATGACCCCATCCACATTAACGGGTTGGTTGTTGAACGTGTCTCCAGCTTCAAGTTCCTGGGAGTTTGACCACAAACACCTCCAGCCTGGTCAAGAAGGCTCACCAACGCCTCTTCTTCCTCAGAACACTGAAGAAGAACCAGCTGTCTTCAGCCATAGTGGTGAACTTTTACCGGTGTGCGATCGAGAGCATCCTGACCAGCTGCATCACAGTCTGGTATGGAAACTGCACGGTGGCTGACCGCAAAGCACTGCAGAGGGTGGTGAAAACTGCCCAACGCATCACAGGGACACCACTTCCTGCTATTGAGGACATCCAGAGGAAACGCTGTGTACGTCGAGCTCGCAGCATTCTTAAGGACTCCTCTCACCCTGACCATGGACTGTTTAACCTCCTGCCTTCCGGGAGGCGCTTCAGGAGCCTCCGGACAAGGACCAGCAGATCCAGGAACAGCTTTTTCCCTACAGCTGTCCCCTTGCTGAACTCTGCCCTCTGACACCCCCCACACCATACACACAGACTCCTCCCCCACTTCATCACTACATCTGACTGATTTATTTATTTATTTATTTACAACAAGCAAAAACAGCAAACCTGCTATTACTTGCACTACTGTCTGTTCATCCAGAACACTGAATAACCCATTTGCACACTGAAATATTTTCTATGCACTTTACTTTCCATTGCAATAGTGTAAATTGTTCATATGTTCATAGTTCTGCCTATAGTGTACATACACTTCACATATTTCATCTGTATAATATGTTCATAGTACACCTATCTGTATATCATGCTGATAGTATTTAAAATCTGTAAATTTTGTCCATAATACTTATCTGTATAGTTATTGTACATATTGTAGACCTTGTATATTCTGTACTTACTGCTTATTGCACTTCTGGTTAGATGCTAACTGCATTTCGTTGCCTTGTACCTTACATGTGCAGTGACAATAAAGTTGAATCTAATCTAAGGATTGATTTGTATTATTGATATGATATTTGTGCGTAGTGGTTGTGATTGACCAAAAAATAATTAAAAATTACAACAACACTGTACTAAAAATTAAGAAACTCTCATAAAAAACAAAGGCTATTCTAATAATCTTTTGCTTTTTCCTGTTTTACAGCTTTATTGCAACACTTTTTGCCTTCACCAACACACACATATATACACACACACACACACACAAATCAAAACAACGGCACTTTTAAGAGCCTCTCTCTCTCTCTCTCTCTCTTACTTGTCTCTTTCGATCACTCTCTTTCTCTATTTCTTCATCTTGTTTTTTTTTTGTTTTTTTTATTGTGTCTGTATTGTTTCTATTTGTATGTGATGTCCTTAAATTCTGACGTCAGGGTCTTTGATGATCCCAATGATGCCAGGATCCACATGGCAGCATTGATTAGTGATGCTTATCTCCATGATTCCAGGGTAAGGCTTGTCATGAGAAGCAAATACCTAAGTCTGAAAATACTAATTGCGATTGCTGTTTATAGATGTGATGAAAAGGGTTTAGTAAGACCCTTTTATGCAACTACTGAATAATGCACAATTATAAGTGCTGCTGGTATAAGTGCTCTGCAAATATATAGGCTGCCATGGCCAAGAAAAACCCTGCCTTTCCCCAAAGAAAAATGAGAAAAAGCAGGAAGAGATCCCTCACTAATCCACTGGTCACAGGCAGGCGTGAGAAACGTCGGGAAACACACTGCCCTGCATCAGGTTTGTTCTTTACTAAAACACGATTACTGTATCTAAGAATAAAGATAATTCATTAAATAGTGTTTTGGTGGTTACACGTATTATAAAATGAGAGTCAAATACTACTTTGACAAAATGGTGTTGCAATGTTTGTGAAAAATTTTCTCACTAAAGTATAAGATATTTGAAGAGCATGTGACTGATAATCCTTACTTGTGTTGTGTTTTAATTCCTTTTGCTTAGTTCCCCTGCCTCCAGTCCAATATTTTCATTTTGAAATGAATTTGTTTCTACATCAAATTGTCAATCCAGAAGAATATAAAACCAGAATGAGGGTCTCTGCAGCTGCTTCTCAATCCAGAAGAAGGGATCCTGTGCATGAGGAAGGCCTTCAGATAGAAGATCAAGAGTTGGCAAGTCTTGGTGAGGATACTTACAGTAGTAACACTACACTACAGTTTTTCCAATTCCCACCATTTATTTAATTATAATCAAGCATTATGTTTGGTCAGTTCCATTACAGACTCAAAGTATAAGTGATATATTAAATTAAATTAAATGTATGCATTTAGCAGACGCTTTTATCCAAAGTGACTTGCAGTGCATTCAGGCTAACAGTTTTTACCTAACATGTGTTCCCTGATATATACTTGTGATATATACTTGTGTGTGATCATAATCATGAGTACAGACCTTTTAAGGACAAGTGAATGTATATTTTTGTTTTTTTAGAATCAAGACTCCAAGAGTTAAGGGACACTATAACTGCAGACCAGGTTCCGGAGGGAACAGACAGAATGGTTTCTGCTTGGGAACAAAGGCAGCTTCTCACAGATGTGAGAATAAAAACTGCTAGGCCTATGCTTTTTGATGCAAAGCTCTCAGCCGAAAGAGTATCCGTCCAAAATTGTCACAGATGCTGTGCTGTAGAAGCTGTGATTAGGTGCCTGGACTGTGTACCACTGGACATGGAGTACCTCTGTGCTACCTGTGACATGGAGGCCCACAAGAGAAATGTCTTCCATGACAGAGAGGCTGTGTTCCATGGATTTCTTGAGCCCTTTCCCCCTACAACTGCTGTGGTGGTGAATGAAAATGGCCAGCCAGCCTCAGTTTTGTGAACAAAGTATGTTAAAATTATTATTATATCAAATTGTCTCATACTTATAGTGTAATTCCCCAAATGTTTTTGTAGATTGGCACATGTTTATATTTAACAGTGTTTCTAAATGGCTTAGATATTTTTTTCTAAAATGCTAATCTCATCCTAAGATTATTCTCAAAACTGTAAAGTGCAAGTGTGAAATTTAATAGCTGAATAACAAAAGTATGATTAGTTTTGACAGTTCTGACCAGCATATCTTTGACCAGCTAAGTCAATTGCATCTTAATAAATGTGTTTAAGCATTTACTTGTTTCTACATAGTGACAATTACAGTTGGTATAGTGGTGTGGCCAGTTTTGATTAATGGTTGTGTTTTAAAGCACTATTTTGAAAATGAGGTTAGCGTTTTGAGAAATGCATCTAAGGGACTGAGGAGAAGCTGCAAATGAAGATAAGCAAATGTTGAATATAATTGTTCGTTTGTGCACAAAATGTTATTGTTTGCTGTTTTAAATGTTTACTCAACGATTACAGCCACTGATGCCAGAAGCAGCCTATCGTTAGAATACGCTACAAGTAAATGGGCCAGTAGCTGTTAAATATTTTCTCATATTCCTCTGTTTTGCTATTAAAAGTATGTCATTTGAAGTTGTGTAGCATATGGTGGCACAAACTTGCTCACTGTATTGTAAGACTGTAAGGTGAGAAATGAAGAACGATATAAAGACTCTTATGTAGTAACAACTATTTAACTTTTTGTTTTCTCCTTAAAAAAGGTGTCACATGGAAGTGCATGACAGCCTACAGTTCATGTGGAGAAGCTGTTTGTTTGTAATTAATATACAAATCAGCAGAGTTTGATACTTTTGCCTGTTATTGTTTTCCTATAGCTTACAGAAGCTCTTCTAATGGGGGAGACTTATATTTTTGTCAAGTTATATATGAGGCCACTATTGCACACATAGATGAAGACATGCGTAAACGTTCTCAGAATTAACTTTTTTTTTTTTATCTGATGCAGGGGATGGTGGATGTGTACTTTATCAGTGTAATAGTTAAACAAATCATATGCAAAATAAAAAACTTGTATAGCCTACTATTTGATACAAATGTTGTATTATTTAACCAGTTTTAAAGTTTTACTACATTTTGTTCCTGAAATCCACACTTTTGGAATCAAGATAATCAAAGGTAATCAAACCAAGCACAACCTAATAAAACATGTTTCATGGATAAAGGGTTTTGTAAAAAAGATCATGTTGGTGGATATTCCACTAATATTAAGTAAGTAAACTTTATTTATATAGCACCTATCACAGATAAAATCACAAAGTGCTTTACATATAGCAAAATAACAAACTTAAAAATAAGAAACATCATACAAAACATAAAACATAATAGCTCAGTCAACTGAAAGCTTGACTGAATAGAAGTGTCTTTAGCTGTTTTTTAAAGGAATCAACAGAATCGACCACACGCAGAGACAGTGGCAAGGCATTCCACAGTTTGGGAGCAACTGCTTGAAAGGAGCGGTCTCCCCGAGTTTTAAGGTGGGTTTAAGGGACAATCAGGAGATTTTTGACCTGAGGAACGAAGAGTACGAAAAGAAGAATAAGGGGTAAGCATGTCTGCGATATATTGGGGGGTCTGTCCATGTAATGCTCTAAAGGTTAAAACTAAAATTTTATAATTAATTCTAAATTTCACTGGAAGCCAGTGGAGAGTAAATAAAATCGGAGTAATGTGTGCCCTTCTGTTGGTTCCTGTTAAAAGCCTGGCTGCTGCATTTTGCACCAATTGAAGACGGTTCAGAGAAACATTGTTAAAACAAGTAAAAAGAGAATTACAGTAATCTAACCTTGAAGAAATAAAAGTATGAATGATCATTTCCATGGTAGCTTTGGGCAATATTTTTCTCAATTTAGAAATATTTCTCAAATGATAAAAACAGTTTCTGACCAACTGTCTAGAATGACCATCCAGAGACAACGATTGGTCGAACAAAACACCCAGGTTTCTTAGGCTCAACTGGACGGATGAGTCCAAGGAACAGAGGTATTGTTTAATTTGAGGTCTTTTTTGTTCTGGAGCAATGATCAAAGTTTCAGTCTTTTTTATATTCAGTTGTAAATAATTGTTGTATAACCAAGTCTTAATGCATGACAGGCATTCCAATAAATCATTTAATTTACCTAACTCTGGCTCTTTGAATGAGCAGTACAACTGAATGTCATCAGCATAAAAGTGATGACACATTATTAAAATTTCGAATAATTTCACCAAGAGGGCTAATATACAATAAAAACAAAATAGGACCCAAAACCGATCCCTGAGGGACTCCATATGATAGAGGGGTCATTTCTGACAGAATGTTATTCATAGACACACAAAATGATCTATCACTCAAGTAAGAGGTGAACCATTTTAAAACAGACCCAGAGAACCCCATTTCATTGCATAACCGATGTATCAATACTGTATGGTCCAATGTATCAAATGCAGACGATAGGTCAAGTAAAATCAATACAGTGTACTTTCCAGAGTCAGCAGCCATCAAAATGTCGTTTGATACTTTAAGAAGCGCAGTGTCAGTTGAATGACATTTACGAAAACCTGACTGAAATTTATCAAACAAATCTTTCCCATCAAGATATGAAGTCAGCTGCCCCGCCACCACTCTCTCTAGAATTTTAGATAAAAAAGGCAGTTTAGATATAGGCCTGTAGTTAGTTGGTTCAGAAGAATCCAAATTAGGTTTCTTCAGTATGGGGCTGAGAACTGCTTGTTTAAAATGACTAGGCACAGAACCAGTTAAAAGGGAAAGATTGATCAGTTTAACAACATATGGTCCGACTAAATCAAACACATTTAATAGCAATGCAGTCGGCAATACATCAAGCGGGCTTGAGGATGGTTTCACTTTACTCAATAAACCCTTAATATCCTCACAAGTGACCGGTGAAAAAGAGTCCCAAGAGGATGCAGAACCATAAGATATAGTCTCAAGAGATGGGTTTATAATAGCTCTAATATCTTGCACCTTGTTTACAAAAGCATGTAAAAACCTATTACAATCAGACTTTGAGTGCACAGGTACTTGGGAATCGAGAGGAGAGACAATCTTAGAAATAGTGTCAAACAGGACTTTAGGATTTTTCTTGTTCAAAGTTACAAGATTAGCAAAATAGGTCAACCTAGCCTGTTTTATCATAACATTAAGCAATGTGATAAGCTCCTTCAAATGCAGTCTATGTACTTCCAGACTTGTGGATTTCCACAAACGTTCAACTTTACGGCACTTTCTCCTAAAAGACATTATTTCTTCATTCACCCAAGGGCAAGGATTCTTAGGGAATGTGCTTTTACTTTTCAGGGGAGCAACATTATTTAAAACAGACAGACAATGAATGTTAAAGGACTGAAGAAAAGATTCAGCATCACTACAATCCATAAAAGAACTAGGGTCAAATGACTCAGAAAATTTCTCAGATGTAGTTTGACTAATAATACGTCTTTAATAATTCATTAGCCTGCAGCAGAAACGGTCCCTATACACGAGCGCGAGTCCTCCACCTCGCCGCAACACACGCGGTGTCCCAAACACAGAACAGTCCGGAGGACACAGTTCATTGAGATGAGTGTAATCCATTTCTCGCTGCCAAGTCTCAGTTAGGAACAAGAAGTCAATATTAAAAACATGTGGGTCATTCTTGAATGGCTTATTCTGCAGTGGTATAAACAATATGATCCCATTGATTTGGAAGCATGTTTCTTCTCCCAACATTTAGACTGATTTCATTGAGTTTGTTCATGGTGCATAAATTTCTGTTTGCCATTTCTTGTTCATATAGGAATTTACTTTAATAATGTATTTAATAATTTACTTACAACAGAAATCATATAACATGTGCTTGCTTATGTTGATCAGTAGGCCTATCCCTGAACACATATACAAGTTGTTACATCCTCGTGTAGCTTTCACCGGTTTTTTTTTTTTTTTCAAAACATGACCATGTATTTTATATTTATACAGGTGTGTAGTAAATGTCATTTATGTAATGCCTTCACCACATCGGTTAATAAAACTTTTAACACCGAATCAGTTGAAGGCTTTATTCAGCAAAAGCAATCTACTTTTATCTTTGAAATGAAAATATACAAATTACTGTATGGTTTGATTTAGCCACTTTCTATTAAACTACAAAAACATTTTAATTGTTATAAGTTTGTAGAAAATAAGCAAAAAATTGTTAAAGTACTGCAAGGTTGTGGATTTCAAAACTTGACCAATACACCATTTGAGTCAAAATGATTTTCAAGTGCACCACAATGTGTATATGATTAAAATACAATAATAAAGTGTATAAAGACATTTGTACATTTTTGTTTAACTATATAGTGCATATAAAGTGCATTTTATCTACTAAATGTATATTTTTTTAGACAAATAAATAAATAAATACAGAGATTAAGAATGTTTTATATTCCAGTTCATGTGTGCATTAAAAAAAAAAAAAATTCATCTTTTGCTTTGTTATTAAAAACATTTTTTTGAATGATTGAGCAAACAATTAGGAATGACACAGAATAATCATCATACATTTTATTATGGCACAACAGATACATTTTGGAACAGTTATTAAACGACACATTTTAAGGACTCTTAATATTATAAAAATGCTTAATTGTTGTAGGCTCATTTGGAGCATATAGCCTACCTCAGGTAAATCATTACGACAATCACAATCTTTAAATTATTTTGCATATTAACAATAGTAATAAAAACAATAATACACTAAGCATAATGTCATTCTACGCTAAAACATACCTTTTTGAAAATCGTTTATGTTTCAGTGGCAACGTACTAATATTTTCAGAGACGCTTTAACGCGAAACAGGAAACTCATGAATATTCATGTAAGCTCCGCCCAGCGTCACCGAAAATCTCAGACACCGAATATTTCAGAACACCGGTCTAGACTGCGTCGTACATCGAGAGGGTGTGCTGTATCGTGAATACGACGCGAACCGGAGTGCTTGCAACCTCTTCAGACGTGACTTATTCACGAGACAGCACTAGCCTTGAGTACCTTATTGCTTTTCTAAAGCGATTACCACTCAATTCATATTAAAGTAAAAATAAAATGTATTAGTGCAACTTTCATGAAGAAAAAATCACCAAAAGCCAACCTTCCGCTGGAAAAAAAAAAATAGTCCCTGGCTGTGAGCAGCAGCAGAAGTTAAAATATTTCGGCTGTCATGTTAGATGGCGGCAAAGACAGTCTTTATTACTGATTCAGTCATAAGTCAGTAGAGAAGACTTTAATATTGAAAGGACAATTGCATTATGTAGGGTTATTGTAAGACATTTAATGGCTAATTCACACGCCAAACTGCAACAAATAGTTGTCACAGACCGTCGTGTTCAAAGACTACCATTATTACCCTGCGCCCTGAACTGATATCTAGCTAAAAGCAGTGGACCGTTAAACCAATAATGAACGAGATAAAAATTATTCTGCTTAAACTGTGTTTACAGGACAGTGAAGTTGTAAGGTCAGCCAGGCACTTGTTGTCATTGCTGACGTCTGGCAGTACAGCTGGTCCCAGTCAGGAAAATGCCAGGTTTTTTTGTGTATTTTTTTATTGCATTAAGGATAGTTTGTGAGAAAATAAAACCCTGTTTATAAAATGAATTTGTGCATGCATGGTTATGTTGAAATTACTTAAAAAGTATATGCATTCATTTCATGATTCCGCCTCCATAGGCAGCACCTTGTTCAGCAGCACCTTGTTCAGCAGAGGGCCACCATCCAAACTGAGATGACAAGGTTTTGCAACTACATGATTTTTATTTAATACTGACATAAAGAAACATGCCATTATTTGATGGAAATTATTTTGTTTTGTAATTGTTAATTTTTTTGCCAACAGATCATTTCCTGGTTTTTTAAATAAAGGGCGGGGTAAAAGGCGGATTACTTCAACAACCACTAGCAAACCCGCTAAAATATTGCCTGTGAACATTTATTTGCTGCCTCACCTCTTTGACCGAACGCCTAAAGGAGAGTGAGCAACTCATTCACATGCAGGCTGGGTTGGGCAGAAAAAAACAATGCAAGAGGAAAATGCCACCTATGTAGAAGTAAGTATAAAGGATGTCTCTCTTGTGTCTTTTAAAATTGTCTTTTGCTAAGTGCAACAGAGATTAAGATTAATTCCTTAGTACATCTGTAGTCCGTATACCTTCGGATAATTTGTTTTTTTCGTTTTTGTCTTCTAAACGGAAAAACCCTTCTCATGAACATAAACAAATCTTGTCTTTTTATATTTTTATTTTCATCACACTTTGTTCTAATCCGCCAAATGGAAACACAATAAAACCAAAATTGGATAAACAGCTTGATATTAGATCTCTACATGGTTTGGAATAAAACGCTCCTTTTTGACGATTGGTCCACCAAAAATCACGCCATGTTGTCATCAGTTCTTACTCAGCTCCGTGCAACAGAAAGAATAATAGTCATTTGATACAGTGGTACGGATTATTACAGTTTATTGCAAGTTGCAACTGCATTAATCTCTTCTCATCAAACAGCAAGACTACTAAATATCTCGACACAAACCGTACCTGAACACAGCTTTCTTCTGTGTACAGATACATTTGCGTGCTGTGAAATACTAATTTATCTTATTGAATATTCATTTATGTGGCATTGGCTCTCACAACTACCCCTAGTCTACATATTTTGCACACTGCTGTTTTATTTAGCTGACCAACTCTTGAAATCTGAGTGCTAAAAACTATATGCGATGCACTGGACAGCGCGGAGAGAATTTGCATAAGCTACATTGTAGGGAAGCACAAAGCAAAATCGATTGAAGGGTTAGACACTTTGAACAATAAAACCAGAGATGAAGAGTATTTTTTTATATTTATTGCCGTCTAAAAGTTTTAAAACCGATTTTTATAAATGTAAGAATTAAATTAGTCAATAAAATTAGTTTGACACTAAAAGTCAGTTTTAACCAAAGGCATCTTGCGCTGCATCGGTGGCATAGAAGGCAGCATCATTCTGAAGTTGCTTTTAGATGTATTTTACAGAATTTAATTGTGCTGT
>NC_056602.1:278576-283692 GCF_018340385.1 Cyprinus carpio | reverse complement strand
ATATTTTGACTAGAAACAAGATAGAAATACTAAGATATAAGACTCTTTTTGGCAGTGAGGAAATGAAATGGAGAAGTGCAGACATGAAGGATCACGAAAACCAAACCATAGTTTCACGCGTCTCTCCACAATTTCTTCTATGCGTCGAGGGTTTGAACACAGGTTCCAAGTCTGGTGGGTTTCCTGAAAAACGGGCTACTCTAACGCTGTTTCCACAGGGGTTCATATCCGCAGTTTAAGTGGACCACAATAACGTGATATTGAGCCGCTAAAAGGCGATTTTCCAGGGAGCCCCGCAATAAAACCACGCATTTTTTAACCCCCGAAACACGATTGGGCCCTAGTCTTGAGAGCAATTGGGTGGGTTTTGTTTGTGAAAAACCTGGCAACCCTGGTTTTTGAAGGTTGTCTCTAGCTGTCATGAGTTTGCGAGGATGAGTTCCACGACCGCTGGTAGATGCATCGCCAGGTGACCATCCAGTTAATCTGTTACTGGATTCACCTCACTCCCGTGAGTGCCGTCCGCTCTTTTGTGTTTGGTCTGGATAGCTGCCGACAGGTCCCCCCGTGTGCTGTGCCTCACTGTCCGTGTCATCCGCAAACAGCTGGGAGCCTCGGAGGAGGTCCGTGGAGCCTCTGTTTCTCACACTGACCGTGCTCTGGTCCTTTCAGCGCTGCACCAGGGAAGCTGATGTACTCATGGCCAGGCGAAGGATTCTCGTTCTTGCTGAGCTTCTTGTCAGGAAGGGGGTGGGTCGGGATCGGTGTGCGGAGCTCGGAGGAAAGCTCCAGTTCACGTTCTGCTGCTGCCAGCGCTCTCGCGGCTGTTCGTGAAGACAATCCAGCCCAATTTCTGAGGGAGGACCGGACAGGTGAAAACCACAACAGCTGAGCATTCCCACGATGATGCTGAACCCCTGAGATATGAAAGAAGAAGTGTAAAAAACTGAACAACCTCTAAAACAACTCTCTGGACTACTGAATTGTAAAAAGTGAACGACAGCACGCGTTTCCCGGATTCTTACGTGTTTCTCAGTTTTTCTCAGATCAGAAATGAAAATTCTCTAAACTAACTTGTTCATCTCCACATCATCTTGTGCACATCATAAAAGCAGTTTCTCATTCTTTTGAACAGGTTTGTGATTGCTTTGGTGCATTCAAGTCGATTATGTACATTAATCTGCGCTTTCCTACATTATCAGGTGCTAATGTCATGTATTATATAGTTCCTTCTCTGGGCTATAGTCTAACCCCGTCAACACAATCTAGTCATAAGTTCATCATTAAATGCAAAAATGTTGATCTAGTTGTCAAACTTTTCACCTATGTGCCCATATTTCACACAATCATGATGTTGTATTTTTTTTTTTTTGTGTCAGAACACTAATAAAAGTGTTAACTGTGAATCCAGTCACTTTCAATTCAATATTCCCACATACAGTATGGTGCAAATTTATACTTTTGAAAATGGACATTGAAAAGCTTGTGGAAATGCTGATATCATCAAGCTGAACCGAAAGTCGTTACTTTTGACAACCCAAGTGGTCCCTCCTCACAATTAGTTTTTCACGAAAACAGCCCAGATTTGAAGGACTCACCGTCACTGTGAGCTCCAGTTCGAAGTGTGTGGAGGACCGGGCGTCTCCTTCATAACAGCGGTCCCCGAAAGATCCCAAAGCTTGCCCGGAGGTCACGAGGACAGAGCTGAGAGAAGGAGAGAAAACACTGCAGGCATGAGGAATGGAGGAGGAAAGGAAATCTATAAAAGAGTTTTTTTTGGATGAGGCGTCTGTCACTGACTGGAGAAATGTGACGGTCACCGCTCTGTCCCATTACAGGCACACAGCTCGGAGAGATCTGACTTCATTCTGTCTGAGACAAACGGCCAGACTAACAGAGGTGAAGATCAGTCTCAGCAAGTCACTGGTGTTACCAAGAGTAAACAACAGTTTGTTGTCAACTCTCCTTCTGAAGCTCAATAATACCGTTATCTATTAACGTACAGTGTTAGTGCTCCGGGGGGCGTCGTGTGTGTTGTTTGAGGAGATAGGGTGCTGGTAGCTTCACCGATCACATGCACCATTTTCCACTTGTTTCACAGAATAACACCGCGGAAGAGCCCTAAACCGAACCAGGTTTTTAACAACAGGATATCCCCAGTGACCACCAGAGCACTCCCTATAAACCTCACAGCATCTCTCAGACTCTGGACTAACCCTAACACTGATTACATGTATCTGGATTTACGTAATCAATTCCAAAAATTAAGTACTTGTGATTAGATTACAAATTAACATTTAAAACTTACCAACTCAGACTTCCAGTTACCTTTTTATTGATTACTTATTACCCACTCAATAGCAATAAAAAATTAGCTACTGATACTTTATTGATTCTCACTAATTCTGTTTTAAAAAATGTGTAGTATCAACAATAACTACTAAAAATTTATATGTTAATGCAGTGAATCCCAAACATCTGTTGTCAGCAGAAACCAGTTTCCAGTCTAAAAGATTTGCTTAACGTACCCCTAAGATTTTAAAAATAAATATTTTTATAATTATGCAGGCATATTTGCATGTTCACGGTTCTGCGCTAGATGTTGGTTAACGGTCACAATAACATGCAGGTACACAAATAAAATGTTTACATTTTTTTAATAAGTGTTTTTTAGTTGATTGATGTTATTTTAAAATTATTTTATTATAATTTTACATTTTTATGATTAATTACATGCTTTTCTTAACTGACAAACAATCTGCGGTTCCCTCATGATAATGTAACGTTTACGTGCACTTTATGTTATCAATAACAATGAATGGAATATATATTATTTTTCTTTGCATTTTTATATTGAGATGGTAAGATTTGAAAGATGAGTATCCTATTAAATAATTTAATGTGATAATTGAGTTAGGGACAAAAGTAGTCTGATTATATTCCCTAAAATGTGTATGTAATGGATTACTTACTAACTACAGTTTTGGTCATGTCGTTTTGGAATCAGTAACGGATTACAACTTTGTGAGTGATCTGGCCCTCTGATAGCTCCAGCATGCATCGCAGCAGCAGTAATAAACCTGCTGATGAAGGGGTGCGTCTGCAGGAGGGGCCGGATGCAGCAGGGACAGGCGCAGCATGGAGAGCCGAGGCAGCGGCGGTTGTTTTGCTGTGAGCCAGGCTGATGACCGGATGCTCTGGGCGGTAGGGACGGCGAGGAGGCGGCGGGGGGGCTCCGGCGGGGGTCGTCTCGGGTTCAACTGCTCTCGAGCCACGTTAGCATCGGGGGGGAACTCGAGCGAGCTGGACTGACGGGCTGCAGGACAGACGGAGAGATGGGCGGCTCGTTCTTCTCCATCATGACCTGAGACTCCTGACGTCCTCAGCTCTCTCCTCATCGCGCTCCTCATGCAGAGCTCTGGCAGATTTCTGTTAGCTCCTGAAACAACAACAACAAAAAGAGTCATATTATGATATTACTATTATAAAAATATTCTGTGAGCCCTGCAGCACAGAAGCAGTCATCAGTAGCACAGGTATATTTGTAGCAATAGACAAACAATCCATTGTATGGGTCACAATTATACATTTCTCTTTTAATGACAAAAATCATTAGGATATTAAGTCAAGATCATGTTCCATGAAGATATTTTGTACATTTCCAACCGTAATATATCAAAAACTTAATTTTTGATTAGTAATATGCATTGCTAAGAACTTCATTTGGACCAACTTTTTTCCCCTCAATATTTAGATATTGTTCAATATTTTTTGGCAACCCTCAGATTCCCAGATTTTCAAATTGGGGTATTTCATATTAAGCAGTCATCAATTTACATAAGACTCATAAAAATTACAAATTACTTATACATCTCTCGATCAGAAATTGACTTATGACTGGTTTTGTGGTCCATATGTATCAAAACAAACTGGTTTTGACATCATTTCAAACAAAAAAAAGAGGTCAAACTTCTGTGTTTGTGAGGTTTTCCAGAACGTTTGGCTTGGAATAGCCCATTTCGAACTTCTGAAACAAACTCTTGCCAGACCAGAACAGTTTTTCCAGAAAAGTTCACTGCTTGCTTGTAAAACACCGTCAAACTTCCACCGGTCTGCAGATCAACTCAGCAGGGTGTAACATAGTGTGAGTAATACGGGGGATTTAAGATTTGCATTCACACTGCGGGGTGAATCCAGAGTCACTCCAGTTTCAGTGACTGAAACACACATTCACTGCTGAAAGACTCTTTGAATCAGTGTGAAAACCAGAACTCATCTATTTAATGCAGTGCAACATGACCATAAACGCTCATCGGAGGAGAAGAAAGAAAAATACTCAAAAAACTAAACAACAAACACTGATTAATCATGGGACACATCAGGAGCGGAGAGCATTCACTGTTAAAAACATTAGATCTTTCACAGCCAGGAATTCCTGTCTGCGTTTGGTACTAATGACGACCAAAACAGCTAATGTTAGTGTCAGCCTTTCTGAGATCAAAGTCAGGGACAGCTGCTATCAGTGTTTAAAGTGTTTGCTGATGCTGGTATTATGCGTAGATCATCTGTCAGTCGTCCTGCTGTCTAGAGATCGGTCACTGATTGATCAACGAGTCAATCGATCAATGAACAAATCCTCACACAGACACAAAGAGAGACTCACACACACTTGGCTGGGTCTGCAAAAGATTTTCCTTCACGGTTTCCCCTCTTTTTAAACATCGGCTGTTACTCCTCACATTAGGTTCCTCTTTCTGTCCAGTTTTTAGTGAGCTTTATATTTTTCAAACACAACGGCAGCCCGATCCTGAACAAAGACACACACACACTTGATGTGATGTTCTAGAAGCTCCAGGTGTTTTCAGATGGTCACTTTGGAACTTCACAGTCATGCTCCCTTCCAAACGTCTGTTTCTTTTGCTGTGAGTTCTTAATGTCCATGTCAGTTTACAAGAACTCTGTGATTCTCAGATGAGTTTGTTTCTCATGTCAGAAGTGCTGAGTAAATGTATGAAGTTATTCTGGAGTTGTGTCAGCACTGCTCCCTGAAGAACAAGCTGTGAATCAAATCCCCGCAAGCGTCTGCTGCGGTGCGAGATCTCGTCGCTCACTCACC